>NC_137460.1:82719777-82846309 GCF_964235325.1 Thermobia domestica
GTCGGGTTCAGTATGCATGTGCATTTGTGTCTGTGTGTGTGAAAGAGAAAATCAATTATTAATGTTCACCGAATTGCATGCCGTTGTTGTCCATGTTTTATGTGTTAAATTAAAACAAACTTCACCACCTTTAACAACTCACTGTAGGATCATATTACCATTTGTTTCTAAATATTGGGGAAAAAATAATGATAATAGTGATAATATAGAGTGATATTATATTCACAGAGAGGCTGTACTGATTTGTAAACTGAAATTAAGGATAGGGTAGAAATTGATCCCACTCGAAAAATCTAGCCTGCTCTGTAAATTTGGACTTATACCATAATATGAACTAATTACACTTAATTTATTATGAAGAAATGACTTTCTTACTTTGATATCGATGTAGATTATTCTAAAATCGATTTTATCGACTATATTTTCAAATTAAGTAAATGTTAATTTAAAAGGTCTCCACGAGTTAGCGTTACTGTGTCACATTTTTTTCAAACAAAATTTAAAAATTCAAGTTAACCATTGAAGAGCCCTACTAAATATAAAAGTACTTTCAAATAAAATTATTATTGAACTCTGAATATTGTTAATTGTTTATTTTTATTTTATTTTTCAAAATTTGTGACGAATTCCTGAATAGTGATAAGGAGAATCTCAAAGAATATTAATACCACTGCATGACCAGAGTGCGAATTAGCAGGGTACTCGACTGAATTGGGAAAGAATGATTAGTATGAAATTTTATGAGACAGAGAAATGTCTCGGGAGCATTCGAATAGCATAATATAATGTTCAAAACCATATTTCAAAATAGCATGTTTTAAAACCAGCTGTACCCTCAATTTCCGTAAGTAGAAATGTGTATAATTTAGTAACCTGTTACAATTTCAGATTTACCGTACCTTTCGTATAATATCCAATACCCAATATAGTATTGCATAAACTTAAAAAAAAATTAATGCAATACTGTTTATTATAATTTGAGTCTTTAGTTGAAAAATAGTATTTTTTTTTTTTAACTTAATCACACATAATTGGTATATATGTACTTGGTTATCCAATTTTATCACGTTGTTTTGTTCATAATGTTAACTTTGTTCGTTTATTTCTTTTTGTTTACTGTTTGGGATGCAAATATTCACTTCTTTTGTGCTATTTATTTAGCCGAAGCCACTCATAAGTTGAGCCAAAAGTCTCATTATTCTTATAGTGGATTATTGATTGTGCAAATTCATGGAAAGTTTATGCACGAATATGGTTTAATAATAATATACGTTTGATCAGGGTTATTGACAATGCATATGGACACTTATTCCATCTCAGAATGTTTTGTGCCTGGGCTGTCATTTTCATAATACAGAATTGTGCACTTTCGAGTGGAGTGTTGAATTTTCCTCAACATTGCTGGCATGCCATTGAGGCGAGTGCAAATTGAACTGTTGCTTTAAAATTGTTAGTTGTGCTATAATAGGTGTGAGCTTCCTTGTCTTCGATATATCACCACAACGAGTCTCTAGTATAAGTTAACTCATCCGCTGTAGTTTAGATATCTCCACACTCCACCTAAGCATAGAAGTAGTAACAATTAACGTGTTTGCTGATTATCTATATAATCTATAGGAACTTTTGGCTCGCCCTGTAGTATTCGTGTCAGATCAATTTCACATATTGCTTTGGAGGAAAATGCAACATTAAATGAACCGGAATGATTCCTACTGTTTACAGTTGTAATCCTCATCCGCATTAAATTATTAAATACAATGAAACATGTTAACGATATTTTCGGGAAATTCTGTACAAATTGACTACTTGTGTAAATTGGGCAGTTTTTATTCAACTTTGAGTGTGTCCCTATAAAAAGATAGCTATGTTGTATTTTTTAAATATTAATAATAATAATATTGAAAGGTGAAAGTAAAGACTCGTGGAGTTCGCTTAAAATTGATTAATTAACTTCAGACTTGTTGTACAATCTTGTTCAAAATTAATTCCTTCTGATAAGTTTTCTAACCAATTCATTCGGTAAGTTTATTGTGTTTGGGTTACTTCAGTAGCTTTCTGTAATTGAAAAGAAAATCTGCAGCAGAAAGACTGTACGATTTTTTTTTTAAAAACTCGTTCTAGGCTCTTCACTGATCTCACCTCCACTTATTTATTTATTTTTTTATTTTTTAGTGAGTAGCAAAGGCAATGAAGAATATCTAAAGTGTAAAAAAGTAAACCAGATACTATCTACAGAATGCTATTACACGAACTAATGATTATTTTCAAAATCTTTCGTGTAAGTGTACAAAAGGGTTTATTCACAGTTCCATTGCCAAGGGCCCCAGAAGGTAGATGTTGACCAATAGGTGTAATAGGAAGTACTCGTAAAGCCTTCAGGTACTGTTATTTTGGCCCTAAAGCCTCAAGAAGTTGGTCAAAAAGGGCAGCAGAGGTAATGAGGTCATTGGTGATTTGGAGAAACAGAAGTTTTAAGAATGAAATTGATACAGGAATAAGATCAGTGTGCAAACCATCAAACGAAGACTTGGTTAGTGGAGTTTTTAAAAGAAGCTTGAACCTACACTAACCTATGCAAACAAATGTAAACAAACTGCTTTCTAATTGGACAAGCTTAATTATTCAAAATGCAACCACTAGTGAAGAATGATCTCTCACTAGTTTCACCCTGTTTCTAAAGTTTCCTTGAAACAAACTGCTTATCATATGAAAACTCTTGAAAGGTTCTGTACTAGACATACGTTCTCTTTTCGTCTACCTTTGTTTTCTTTCGAGGTATGTTGTTTACAAAAAAAATCTTCGACTCATCACTTATGCCGATATCTCAGGTTAGCGCTATCCTCTATGGATGCTTCTCACATATGCTAAATGCGGTTGCATACTGATCTTATTTCTGTATTGATTTCATTCCTATAGCTTCTGTTTCTCTAAATCACCAATGAACCCCTTACCTTTGCTGCTTTTTGACCAACTTCCTTTGCCTTTAGGGCCAAAATAACAGTAACAGTAGATAGGGTTTGACGAGTACTTCCTATTACACTAGTCAACGTCTACCTTCTGGGGCCCTTGGCAATAAAACTATGAATAAACCCCTTTTTAGTACGCAACAATTATGACCTCATAAACTGCACACCCAAATTTATATTGTTTACAAGAAAATGTTTGGAAACAGTTATTAGTTTATTTTTAAGCATTTTGTAGATGCTACCGGGCTTACTTTTTACATTTTTGATATTCTTCATTACCTTTAAGTTATTTACTAAATTAAGAAAAAATGGATGAACTTAGTAAAGAGCCTTTAACTATTATTACCAGAAGAAATTTTATTATAAGGAATTTATTTTTGAGTGCAGCTATGAAGTATTTTTTTTTTAATAAATAGATATTGTCATAGTATTTATATATATCAATTGTAATACTATCTGATGAAGATAGTACATAATGCATTTATTGATGATAGATGTTTTGTCAGTAAACTTGAAACATTGTATCGTGTTGATTTACAACGTTAGCAACTTGATTTGTACATTTTTCCATTTAATGTGTTATGATCAATTCTCATGTTTTTAACGAATAAAGGTAGCTTCTGAGAGATCAAAAGTACTAACTTTATAGTGTGCGTAGAACTTACATTTAATAATTATTACGAACAGTTTCTGTGATGCAGTACAGAAAGAAGAAAAGGCGCAACAATAGGCCGGATAAGAGTTAAATAGGGAGTCGCCATCTTCCAGAATTCATGAAGAGCCCAAGATTTGCAATAAGCAGTGGAGAAAATTCAAACATGTTCTCAAACAAACGTAAGATATAGTAGGCCGATAGTGTATATAATGCTTGAGCATTAGTGTGCATCCCTTGAGATATGCTGATGGCAGTAAACGCTAATGTTGAAGGAAATCGGTGTAATTTTCACAAAGTTAATGAAGAGTTTTATCGATCGAGTTATTGTTTTATCAACCATATTGTGCAATCATCTGCAAAAGTGTGTATTTCACTTAAGATAGGAAAGATATTCATAATTGGTAGCGACTGTTAGGACATACCAGTAATACTTTTGCAGAAACTACAGTAAACTGAGAGCGTGAATACATATACATAAACAGGTAAATGGGTTCATACTTAATCTCTGCTTCTACTTGTTTCTAAACGATGCTAATGAAAAAATACTTTTTTCCTCATTCAAAAATTTGATAGCTTAGTGATACAGTCATTGTCATTACTATTGGGGAGTTACAATTGTACCCATGATTTTGCTTTTTCGTTCTTAAAACTGTTCTGAGTAATGTCCGTACGAGCTCTAGGCGGTTAGGCGTATCTTTCTTTATTAATAGTGTTCTATTCAGACTCAAATATTCTGAATAGATAAACATAAGAAAAAATAAAATCTTGTTTGTTTTATTTTTTAAAGATATAATTGGACTAATATAGTTGTAATTTTTCCTAAACAAGCTTGTGTAGGCACTTCCCGAGCTGAAAACGGCATCAGTTGGACTGTAGACGACGCTCCGTTCGCACGAGTTCAGACGAACAGTCCCAGCATCTTGGGATCATTTGCATTCGCAACTTTTCATTGCCCTTCATAGTTCAGATCTACTGGAAGTACTCCAATTCATTTACACACGTTAGGAAATTCTCAGTCCTATTTGGATGCATTGGAGGCACGGCCGTACCTTCTAAACGAATTCAGCTACTGGAATACAGTTTTCAGTATTGTTGCAGAATTTCTCCTACGACACAAAATAAATAAAAACGGCTGATTCGTTCCATAGTTATTGACTACAGAAATGTCGAGTATATATTCAATTTTTTTCCTGGTTAGTACCTACAAGTTATATGTAATGGAATTTATATTTAAGCTAATTTCATGGATTAAATTTTACACGTCGGTTCGGGCCGAACCAGTGTATTCTTATACCTTCTACTTGTGCCACTGATATTTATTTTAAGTTAACAAATTTTCATTTAGCGCGGTTGGCTAGTTAGGAACAGGACATTCAAAGTTTCTTTGATGTGGAATACAAGACTTCAAATTAGGACGAAGACAACTTCGGAACCAAAAAGAATGTACCAAGTAATATTTCATATCTGTAATAAAGAAGTATGATATAGCTATATGCCAAATTTGGTCAAAATGGGATGAGATGGTGAAAGACACGTACGATTTATGTTGTCCCTTTCTGTGATTTTTTCCAAGAAAATATCAGTTGAGAAACAGTAAAATAAATTTATTTTAAAATTCTGCATCTGTAGAGTACTTGCGTATGGAGAGGTGTGTTTTGCTAGGTGAAATATACATATAGTAAAAATTTTGTAGGTGTAAAAATTATTAATTTTTCTTATTAAAAAAAAAAAAATCTTTATCAGAAGTTCTGTTACAAATTAATGCTCTGTATGTATGTCGTATTTGTGTATTAACATTTCTATATACCTTGCCATACTTTACACTGCCTTATGGCAAACTGACACTAGTACTTGATTCTTTCATCGTAGTGCCAAATTTATATAGGGTGTTTAATAAGTAATGGTCATAAATTAAACCGTAGATAGTACATGCCAAAACTAACAAAAAAGTCTTAGTAAACATGTGTCCGCAAACGCTTCGTAACGGAGATAGGGGCTGTCGAAAGTGTGGGAAAATGAAGTTTAGAGACGAATATCTCAAAAAGTATGAATCGGACAGAGGGCGGTCCAATGAATGACTATCGAAGTCAGACATGCGCTATGCAGAAATGCATGGTTGATAACTCTGCAATGCGCGCGCAAGGAATTCCCCCAAAAAACGGAGGGATTCCCGGAAAATTGTCTAAGGAAAGGGGGCTCGAGATGAACATCGAGGGCGAGTCTATCCACCAGTAATTCATACGTCGTGGTACCAGGTCGAAAGCTCGAAAAGATACAAAATGGCGGACAATGTTTACGTGCCGTGTGTGGTTGCATAACCAACAGGAAATGAGAGAGGCAATCGAAGAAAGGTGGTGGTGCATGTTCTAAACTACTTCAGAGCACATTCCTAAGACGAATGCACATGTACAGAGTAGTCCTTTACTGTACCAATACCAAGGTAAAACAAACGATGCGCGAAAATGAATGGAATGGCCGAAAGGAACACTGGTAGAACATGCAAGCCAGCTGGAAATACTGAATCGGGGTTGCAACAGACGTTGAGCTCACCTTGGGTGCATGATGTTACGGGTTCAAATCCGCTGAAGTGCCCACTGAATGCAGTGGTTCTGATCTCAGATTTTCGAGAAAGGGTGGAACAATGGTGCGGACATATTGAACAGGATGCCGACATGTTATCACGAATACGTGGATCTTTGCGAAAACGAGTACGAGCATGCATTCGCATGAATGGACGACACTTCCAACATTTACTTTAATGATAGAGGTACGTTAATTTCTCATGCATCTCTTCTGTGGGGTATTTACTGTTTACCTTATGATTACCAACATGACGATTTCTGTTTGTTGATATGGAGAATCATTTTTTGCTTGTAATACATTTACGCGTTCAACATGCGGAATGTTTCAGATTCGCCTCCCACATACTCGAATGTTGTCATGCTTTTCCCATTGCAATCCAGTTTGCGGATATTCGTTACGTTAACTGCTTAGCACATAATGCTTCATCAGTGCCTTGCATACCGTTTGATTTACCTAAGTGCTGCCACACTTGTACGTATGCATTAGTTGTCGGAATTCTTCCTGGAGCAATTTTGAACGTACATCACCACACTTCGATTACCTCTGTCATTTCCTGCTGGTTTTGCAACCACACACGGCACGTAAACATTGTCCGCCATTTTGTATCTTTTCGACCTGGTACCACGACGTATGAATTACTGGTGGATAGACTCGCCCTCGATGTTCATCTCGAGCCCCCTTTCCTTAGACAATTTTCCGGGAATCCCTCCGTTTCTTTGGCGAATCCCTTGCGCGCGCATTGCAGTTATCAACCATGCATTTCTGCATAGCGCATGTCTGACTTCGATAGTCATTCATTGGATCGCCCTCTGTCCGATTCATACTTTTTGAGATATTCGTCTCTAAACTTCATTTTCCCAAACTTTTGACAGCCCCTATCTCCGTTACGAAGCGTTTGCGGACACATGTTTACTAAGACTTTTTTGTTAGTTTTGGCATGTACTATCTACGGTTTAATTTATGACCATTACTTATTAAACACCCTGTATAAGAGTCTCAGTAAGTAGCACCTTCGTAGTAATGTTGATTTTCACGAACTTTTGCTTTATAATTGCTTATAGATTTTCTGCGATTCATGTCCGAGCAGTTCCCAGGTTGTATCAGAATACTTACCTTTTTAGCTAAGAAGTGTGTTATTGAACTGTGTTACTGGCATGGAGCACCATCCTGAAAAGAAGAAGAAGAAGAAAAAAAGAGGAAACAGTTCCTTGAATGGGGGCAGATGTCTTGTTTCCAAAGTCTTTATATTCTGTAGTTGCTCATTATACCTTCAACAATGTACGAATTGCCGAGTACCTTTACCGACATGATACTCCACCCACAACAGTTAACTGTTTGAGTAACACTTCCATTGAAATTTCGTCTTTGGCCCCCCTCATATATTGGCTGCTTTCCTCGCAAATCTCGAATATGGACACATCAGAAAAGTAAATCTAAAGCAAAAGATATACATTAATTTGATTAGCACAAATTCATGAATTTGAATGCACGCCCCTCGTTTTTCCGGGAAGTATTCAAACTATTGAACAATACTGATGGCATTTCACTGTTAGTATATATATATATGTTGGTTAATAGTGTAGTTTGCTACTTACATAAGAAAAAAGTACAGTATATAAGAAAGAATTACTTGCAGGAAAATGAAAATTGTCAGAATCATTGGCAGCGAACAACAAACCTTTTAATGTCATTTTTTCTTTTTCTTTTTTTCTTCGAAAACAACGCTTGTGAGTTAACCCACAAGCATGTTGAGGAGTTCCGCGGTGCTTGTGATAGTGTCAACATCTCTGATAGTGAGATGCAGAAGAGGAAGTGCTTAAAGTGAACTTTTTTCATCGTACACTTATTTTACACATCTACAAATACTCATGAAAACACCTACGTCCATCTACAACTACTTGACACGCCTTCATTTCATTTATTTTTCACTTTTACCAATTTTTACATTCTGACTAACTGGGGAACTCTCTCATGATCTTGACTACAGTTATACCTTATTTAGACGACTATTACACCCTATTGTGACTATACATTTCTTTCACTGATTTCAACAAACTGTTTTTATGACCTTAAATTTGCACAATGACAGTTTTTATTCTAATACATTTTCTTAACGATATATATCAAGCAATTCGATTGAGAAGTCGACCAACAAATGCAAATGGCAATATTCGCCATTTATAAATTTCTTTACAATTTTAATACAAATAATACAATTTTTTGAATAATCAATTCAAAATATACACATTTTTAGCATACTTGGCTTATATAGCTGATGCACCTATTAAAACACCATTAACGGTGAAAAAGACACGACACAAGCATGTTATTTTGATCTAGTCGATGTGATCTATTAACTAACCAACTAACTAAATGGCCTATGGAACCCGGAGGTTCAATGCCGCGTTCACAAAAGCTCTTCACTGACTCCTATCCTTAGCTAATTGGATCCAGTTTCTATTTTGTATTCCAATCTGTGCAACATCCATCTTAATATTGTCCTCCCATCTGCGCCTAGATCTTCCTAATGGTCGTTTTCCGATGGGTCTTCCAGTCAAGACTTTGAAAGCGTTTCTACTTTCTTCCATTCTAGCTACATGACCTGCCCACCTAAGCCTCCTAGACTTAACGACCCTAACAATGTTGGGTAAACCGTATGAATTATGTAGTTCCTCGTTATGAAGTTTCCGCCATTCCCCATTCCCGTTCCTCTTGGGTCCGAATATTCTTCTCAGGATCTTGTTCTCAAATACTTTCAGTCTGTGTTCTTCCCTCAGAGTAAGTGACCATGTTTCGCAGCCATACAGAACTACAGGCATGATTATCGTTTTGTATATTTTAAGTTTCAAATTCCTCGACAGAATTCGCGACGACAAGAGATTTTGAACCGAATAGTAACACGAATTCCCTGCTTTTAGTCGACATTTAATTTCTCCGTGAATATGATTTTCCTCTGTTAATATTGATCCTAGATATTTGAAAGTATCCACTTTATCAAAAGTATTAATATTTTAACGCATCCACAATTTGCCGTATTACGGTCCCGACTCACTTCCATGTATTTAGTTTTCTCTGCATTTACTTCTAAACTCATGTCCCTGCAAACGGGGCGTTTCTTTCTATTGTCCTGGGGCCGCGGTGGCTCAGTGGTAGAGCGTTCACCTCTGCTGCTTGGGGTCACGGGTTCGATCCCAGCCCCCACCAAGTGAACTTTGTGGTGGACAAACACCGTGTGCGTGGGTTTTCTCGGGGTTCTCCCGTTTCCTCCCACTTTCTTCAATCCACCGTTTCATTCATTATTCATCATCACCGTCTCCTTTAGCCTAGCCGGCATAACCGTGGGACGTAAAACTCAAAGATTTCATTTCTTTCTATTGTCCTCCTATCATCCCCTATTAAATTTACTTCATCAGCATATGCCATAACCTGGAGACCCTGGTTGCTATCTTTGATTTTCCTTATAGCGTATTCCAGCACAAAGTTAATAATAATGGCGACAACTCATCTCCTTGTTTCAGGCCATTTTCGACGTAAAAGCTCGTGGACAAAAATTTTCCTACCCGGACTTTACTTTGGGATTCATTTAAACATATCTTAATTAATCTAATTAGCTTTCTCGGTATTCCAAGTTCTGTAAGAACGTTGTATAATGTTTCTCTCCTAACCGAGTCGTACGCCTTTCTAAAATCAATAAATAATTGATGTACCGGGGTGTTGTATTCCCACTTTTTTTCGAGTATTTGGCGAATGGTAAATATTTGGTCGATAGTTTATCGATTTCATCTAAATCCGCACTGATAATCTCCAATAATTTCATCTGCGTATGGGGTTAATCTTGCTAATAGAATATTTGAAAGGATTTTATAGGATGTTGACAGAAGAGAAATGCCTCGATAATTATTAGTCAATTTTGTCGCTTTTCTTGTGAATTGGACCAATGGTTGATTCTTTCCACTCTTGTGGCAATTCTTCCTTGTTCCATATAAGGAGATCTATTAACTGAAATAGAAATTAATTATACTTTATCTCAGTAATCTTATGTATTGACATGCAAATGTCAGAATGGAGAGCTTAAGGATAGTATATTTCAGTAGCAGTTTCACCTCAGTAAGTGGGTAGAAAATAACCTATAACAATGCAAAATGTGCATATGCTTTTTTAGAATTATTACAGTTTTTATTTATGTACTTATTTATTGAGTTATTTGTTTAAATTGTAACTTGTAATGGATTACAGTTATATAGAATGTTGAAAATACATACATTCAACACTAAGAAATATAAATCGAGAAAACCATAATTAAACAATAACAATAATGTGTGCAGGAAACTAGTAAATAAGTGAAAAGAACATCAAGAATATATGAAGGCTAAGACCATGAAGGAATATATATATGTATATATATAAGGTACAACAAACTCTAATAACTAACTAACTAACTCTATGGCCTATGGAACCCGGAAGTTCAATGCCGCGTTCACAAAAGCTCTCCACTGACTTCTATCCTTAGCTAACTGCATCCAGTTTCTACTCTGTATTCCAATCTCGGCGAGATCCATCTTAATATTGTCCTCCCATCTGCGCCTAGGTCTTCCTAATGGTCGTTTTCCGATTGGTCTTCCAGTCAAGACTTTAAAAGCGTCTCTACTTTCTTCCATTCTAGCTACATGACCCGCCCATCTAAGCATACTAGACTTGACGACCCTAACAATGTTGGATAAACCATATAAATTATGTAGTTCCTCGTTATGAAGTTTCCGCCATTCCCCATTCCCGTTCCTCTTGGGTCCGAATATTCGTCTCAGGATCTTGTTCTCAAATACTTTCAGTCTGTGTTCTTCCCTCAGAGTAAGTGACCATATTTCGCAGCCATACAGAACTACAGGCATGATTATCGTTTTGTATATTTTAAGTTTCAAATTCCTCGACAGAATTCGCGACGACAAGAGATTTTGAACCGAATAGTAACACGAATTCCCTGCTTTTAGTCGACATTTAATTTCTCCGTGAATATGATTTTCCTCTGTTAATATTGATCCTAGATATTTGAAAGTATCCACTTTATCAAAAGTATTATTTAGTATTTTAACGCATCCATAATTTGCTGTATTCCGGTCCCGACGCACTTCCATGTATTTAGTTTTCTCTGCATTTACTTCTAAACCCATGTCCCTGCAAGCGTTTAATAAGATCTCTGCATTTCTTTCTATTGTTCTCCTATCATCTCCTATTAAATTTACATCATCAGCATATGCCATAACCTGGTGAATACCGTTCAGCTGAAAGCCTTGGTTGCTATCTTTGATTTTCCTTATAGCGTATTCCAAAACGAAGTTAAATAATAATGGCGACAACGCATCCCCTTGTTTCAGGCCATTTTCGACGTGAAAGCTCGTGGACAAAAATTTTCCTACCCGGACTTTACTTTGGAATTCATTTAAACATATCTTAATTAATCTAATTAGCTTTCTCGGTATTCCAAGTTCTGCAAGAACGTTGTATAATGTTTCTCTCCTAACCGAGTCGTACGCCTTTCTAAAATCAATAAATAATTGATGTACCGGGGTATTGTATTCCCACTTTTTTCGAGTATTTGGCGAATGGTAAATATTTGGTCGATAGTTGATCAATTTCGTCTAAATCCGCACTGATAATCTCCAATAATTTCATCTGCGTATGGGATCAGTCTTGCTAACAGAATATTTGAAAGGATTTTATAGGATGTTGACAGAAGAGAAATGCCTCGATAATTATTACAGTCAGTTTTGTCGCCTTTCTTGTGGATTGGAACAATGATTGATTCTTTCCACTCTTGTGGCAATTCTTCCTTGTTGCAGATAAGGAGAATGAGTTTGTGTATCTTGTTCCACAATTTTTCGCCTCCAGCTAAAATTAACTCAGCCGGAATTTCATCTACACCCGGAGATTTGTGTTTCTTTAATTTCTTTATAGCGGTTTCTACTTCTATTCGGTTGGGTTCTGGAGTATACGGTTCTGCGGTGTGTATCTCCTTTTCTCCACGAACACTAGTTTTCGGTTGCGTGTTAAGCAAATCGTCAAAGAAATCTTTCCATCTATTTAAGATGCTATCCGTGTCAGTGAGAACTGTACCGTCAGATTTCTTTAATATATAAGCACGAGGTTGATAGCCTTTCTTAAATTCGTTGATTCCCTTATACATGTCCTGGATGTTTTTATTTTTATGTCCAAGTGTATTTATGAACGTCGCGATGTGGGAATTTTGTACTCTTCACGATTAGGTTTTTGGATGTTGCAAAGTTCACGAGTCTAACACCGTTGTCATTACTTTCCTTATGCAGACTTTCGTTCCCTATAATCGGTTTGAAAATATCCTCTCGTCCTACCTTCGCATTGAGATCCCCTAATAGAATTTTCATATGGTATCGCGGGAGTTGGTCAAATATCCGTTCCACTTCTTCGTAAAAACTGTCTTTTATATCGTCATCCTTATCTTCCGTTGGGGCATGTACATTTAAAACAATAATATCACACCACCGTCCCTTAAGAGTAATAAAAGAAAGTCTGTCAGTAACAAATTCAACCCGTTTAATTGCTGGTAATATACGTTTATGAACGAAAAACCCCGTTCCTAACGTGATTTTTATTTCCTTCCCCGTAAAAGAACGTAAAATTTCCGGAATTCTCAGATCCATTTCCTTCCCACCCAACTTCCTGAACTCCTACTACGTCCATCCTGTATTTCTCTAACTCCCTCGTTACGGATTTTAACGCACCTGCCCTATAAAGACTCCTAATATTCCATGTTCCAAATCTCATGTCCATTTTCTTTGCCAAGTTATCAGTCCTTGTCCGAGCTTTTGTGAATATTTCTGAACAAGTGCTTTTTTTTTACAGGATGAGGTTGTTAGCCCTACCCAAACCCCCAAGCTGGAGGACCACTCCTAGTCGGCTGTCCGCGACTGCTTATTCAGTATATTCGCAGCTAACCTCTATATCTAGAGGCCTTCTCCTCGATTCGCAACCTGAGGACGCGCCATGCCGTGGTGACAGGAACCCACGTTACACGGAGACTCTAATAACACATAAATAATATAGAAAATCTAATTATCACAAACCAACTTCTTCTTATAGAAAAAAAATAGATAACATAATTTACAGTAGGAAATCTCGTCTAGCTCTTTACCTCTTTGTACTCCCATGCTTATTCTTTGAATTAGGAAGGTGCTTGCTCTATCATCACCGGATAAATGGGTGATGCGTTTACCTACTTCCTTTATAAAGTTGAGGCCTTCTTTGCCCCACGATCCACTGGATTCAATGGCAGTGGTTTCAAATTGATACTTCTGTGTTAGGTTACTGTATCTTCTTTTGTCTGTTTCTTGTCGACTGGCTACTTGCCCGCTTTGAGAGGAGAAAGGAAGGTTGGAAGGGGCGAAAGTGTCTGTGCACGTAAAATCCCAGATCAGTGATTTTCCTCTCTTCCAAGGTATTAAGGTCATTCTGTCTGTTCTACTACATCCATTTGGCTCCCTTATTGCCGGTATACCTGCTGAAATGAGTGCTCTCATTATAATGTCATTGACACTTGAGTGGCGGGGATATCTTCCGGCGGGGACACTTGAGTCCATGCAATCCCTTTTCACCTACTGGATTTTTACATGCCTGACATTTATGAGGTTCACAAATATTTGCTCCCAACCGTAAGGCAACTGCTATTCGAAAACTCATTACTGAAGGCGTAGAGAGAACGAAGGTAAAGCTTTAAGCCAAGCTCCTGCTACAACGGATGATGCAGCAATTAGTCTAGCCTTGTCTTCTAGGCTGTCTGAAGACTGTGATTGGACTAAAAAGGAGAAGTGTGATTTGAAAATAGGTTCTTCCCACGTGGATTGCTTTGCTCTGGTACTAAATTCAGGTAATTGAGAGCGAACTAGCAATGACCAAGTGGAAGAGCACTCTTGAACTTAAGAATCAGTATGGAAACTTATATCCTGTTGAAGAAGTGATTCCATTAGACATCGGGAACCATAGAATGATGCCGAAAAGGCAGGAATAGCCCAAATCTATGTCTTGTCGGATGCCTAATCCACCAAAACCAACTGGCAGAGAAGCCTGAAGCCGCGTGTCATCCTCAAGGAAACAATTTAGAATAGATTCTAAACCAGATTTTACGGTGTTATCAAATCGTTCTAATAAATCTTTTTCCTTCCATGAAGGTGAACTTCGCAGAAAATACTAGTAATCTTGGAATAGTAAATGATGTTCTTAATAAATAAAAGGCAGAATGTGCTGAGATCAATGGCAGACGTGAGAAATATATCTCCAGTTTGGCTATCTTCTCAATAAAGTTTTTGATTCTGTTGAGAAGGCGGTTCCTAGGAGATAAGCGTTTGAGGAGGCATTAATTTAATGCCCGGAGCTACCTCATTGTATGATCTGAAGAGAGTGTGCATTTGCTCTTTCGTTGTTCCAAGAAAGCTAACTTCACATTTCGAAAAATTGAGATGTAAACCAATTGTAATTGCCCGTGTATAGATCATTTTTAATGTATTTAATACAGTGTCTGGATCTCCAGTTCCATCATCTAAGTACCAAACATTCAAATCTGTGTTGATGTTATTGACTATAGGCTGTAAACTTACTGCGAATAATTCTGGACCTAAAGGATCTCCCTGCTGTACTCCTCTTGGTGAGAAAATGATGTGTTTACCATAATATAAATAGCTGGACTGAGCATAACTCTGATATACACCTATGTCCACAATGATTGTGGCATATATATAACTGTCTTCTTGTAAGAACATAATTTGATAATGATTTTGCAGGATACTTTTAATACTGATACTGTGTATATAATCGGGAAATGTATATTTGTGGCAAATTTCATAGGAAAAGAATTATAAATACGAAAGTTTGAATGTGTAAAACAAAATGTTGCTAATGGACAAGAAAGTTTTATTTTCGTTTTATTGTTCTTATTTACTGCTCTTTTGACATGAAATTTGCCACATACGTGCCTTTGCCGATTTTACACATACTAACATTATAAGAAATACTGGGCGAATTCGTTATCAAGTTATATTCCATTGCATATATATTTATAGACATGCGATAATAATTTTGGACGTGAGTGTAGCTACATAGGGATAGATCGACGGGAAATTTTCTTTTACGTTCCTGTCTATCTCATTCAAGGCATTCCTGAAATCAAATTTTAAGAAAGCTTAAGGTTTCACGGGAGGGTAAGAATAATATATGCGAGCTGTATGCGATGTTGCTTCGGCTCCATATCGAAATCCCACTCCAAGTTGGTATGGAGAGAGAAATTGAAGTAGAGGTTCTTTAATTCTACCACAGATTATTTTGGATGAAAGTCTTCACATACTCCCTATTGCAATAGGTCTAATACCTCCACTTTTCTTTGTCAGTGCTATTAGAGATGCTCCAGAGAATATTGGTCTTAATACTTTAGGCACATGGCCTGATATAGACAGAAACTCACATGTGATCTTAATTAGGCGATCTTTGGAATTTTGTGTATTGTAAAGTAGTACATCTTCGAGAATGCTGTCTATATCTCCTGCAGAACCTGAAGGGAAGGATTTAAGCGCTTTTAGAAATTCATTGGATGCGACTGTATTAACATTAGTATTAAAATCTGATGTGCCAGGTGGCGTAAATCCACAAGGATGTGCAGGATGTTTCTCCTTTAGAGCTTTCAATGTAGTGGCATCTATTGGGGCTAAAGTATCTTCGGAAATATGAAGTCGGAACTGCTCCATGCACGTCTTCATCTGCAAGTTTATTCTCTATGTGCTTGATTAAGATGTCATTGGATGATTTGTTAATAGTTTTGTGTGCATATGCTTATGTATTATGCAGTGGCGAAGCGTGCCATGAATGATTGGGTAGACACACACACCTATCTCTCTCTCTCTCTGTATATATATATATATATATATATATATATATATATATATATATATATATATATATATATGTAGAGAGAGAGAGACTGTTCCTTAATTCGTGTAATTTTCTACAGCACTGGGAGAAGATGAAGTTTTCACGCTATTACTGTAAAATTTGGCACTCTTATTGAGAAATATCTGAATTTTTCGAATTTCTGAAGGAAATAATATAAAATTGCTGTTTAGCCCCCCTTTTGGGGTTGTAAACATAAAAGTTCATTTTCCTTATGGTAGATTCAATGTTAAATTTTGGAAGCAGTTTTCTCCAATAATTATTCATAAAGATTTTAGGGCAAATGAGTTGTATTTGTTACAAAATGCAAAACCACTCATTAACAAAGCTAGTAAAGCCGTCTCAAACATTATTCTGGGAAGGCGCCCTTTTGGGGCTCAAGGGGCGTAAAAAGGTGGTGGGTGATGTGTTACTCAAACGGTGTCTATCGGTCAAGAAATCAGAAAACGGTCATGAAAGTCAAGAAATTTAGCTTTTGGGTCACGATTTTTTTTTTTTATCTGTACAAATATAAGTACAAACTGGAAAATTTTGTTCTATAAAACGTCAAAATTCACAACCAAAAATATATATAATCTGGCTTTAGACGCTACCAAATCACAAGCAAAGCAGGCTTCTATCACATGTATGAAAATTCGGCCTAATTCACACCCAAATTCGCTGTTGAGAATGGTACGAAATTTTGTAGTTTATTAAAGAAAAGGTCATTAAAAAATCATGAAATTTCATTTTGGAATTTTAGTAGACACCCTGTCAAATTCAAAAATTTATTTTCGGAATGCCGGTATGCGTCAGATTAATCACGAATGTCACTAAATTAATGCCCTAATGCTCCTTACGTGTAAGAGTGATTGATAATGGGGCTACAGACCCCTTTCAGAAATGAAAAAAAAAATAAATATCCTTAATAGGGACATACGAGAAGAAGGTACTTTTTGTTAATTAATGTGAAATTTGGCGTAATTGCAGCAAAAGAATATGCGTTTTTCAAATCTGGAATGTTATTTTGATAACGCACCGCCTTATGGGAGCACAGGGGGCGAAGCATTAGATGATGAATCTTTATAAAATTTCCAAATTTTGTTCCGGAAATGCTAGTGAGCGTCAGATTATTCACAAATGTCAGAGAATGAATTATATGGGGCTATAGCCCCCTTTCAAAAATAAAAAATATCACCTTAAATATCCTTAGTATTGACATGAAAAGAATGATTTTTTTTCTCAATTAATGTGAAACTTGATGTCAGGTTAGCAAAAAGTTATGCGTTTATCAAATCTGGAATATTATTTTGGTAATGCACCGCCTTAGGGGGCACAGGGGGTGAAGCAGAAGTTGGTGGATCTTTATTTTTAAAAAATTCAAGTTTTATTTTGGAAAATCCAGTGTGTGAGATTGATCACAAATAATACAAAATTAATATTCCGATGATCCTTGCATGTGTCAGTGACCGATATTGAGCTACACCCCTTCCCCCTTGCAAAAATCATTAAAAATTCACGATAAATATCCTTAGCAGAGGCATACGGAAGAAGCTATATTTTGTCAATCAATGTGAAATTTTTGGTGTTATGATAGTAAAAATCTAGAATATTATTTTGGTAACAGGAGGCACAGGGCACGGAGGGTAATTTGGTACCTTTGGGATTCATAGGGGAGGACTAATAGAAATTCCAAATTTTACTTTGGAAATGCTCACGAGTGTCAAATTAGTATCAAGATGCACAGATTTAATGCTCCATACTACTTTTATATACCAGTGACATATGGGGCTTTAGCTCTCTTTGAAAAGAATCATAAATTCAATATGATTGTTCTTACGCAAAGACCTACTGACAGGAGCATTTTTTTTTTAATAATTAATGTGAAATTTGGCATTATTTTAGAAAAAAGTCTGAAGTGACAATAAGATAATACCCATATGTGGATTTCTTTAGGGGCGTGAACTCAGAATTGCTTTTGCCTAATGGGAGTGTCCATGTGAAATGTTGAAAGCAGTTTTCTCTAATTATTTGTAAGAATTTTGAGGTAAATTTGCATTTTTAATTAGAATATGCAATAATACTCTTTGGCTTGTACCTATGATGGTGTATGTGTCTGGAATTTTATTACGACCATTCCTCCTTATTGGGCAACAATAGTGACAAGAAAAATTCAAACTTTTCGTTATTTGTGTTATTGGCGTGAGCGTAAAAATAATCCCTAATATCACAGAATTAACGCTCAGGAGCTACTTCCATGTGCCAGTGATCATTGTGAAGCTACAACTTCCCCCTCCCGGTCCCAAAATCACTTTCAAAACCACAATAAATATCCACATCACCAACTTATATATTTTATTTCATGCCCTCTTTGGCTCATTCGGAATTCAGGCTAAGAGACGTGTTTTTAAGGAGCATTGGAACACAACTTCATTGTCCGAACCATACTTTGGCGCTCCAGTGTAAATTGATTTCAAGCAATGTCAACAATCCTTTGTTTCGCAGACTACCTTGTAATTGTTGACTCAACTTCTTGTTTATCTGCATTGACAACAGTTTCAGACCTTTTCTTATCGCAATACACAAATGCTTTACGACCTACGTTGACAGTTCAATAGGAGTTTGTGTCTACTCAACACCCGATCAACTTCTTCGGAAATGCACATTACATAGCACGTGAAATCTGGTGAGTAGACTGGCTTAATCGTTTGTGGAATGCTTTTCGTTTCCACTACATTTTTAGAGGCGTTCACATTGTAGTGTTGTTCGATCACGCAGTCTTTAACTGGAGATCAGCGTGCTAATATTATTAGCATTACATTTTACCAGAAAAATCGGCAAAAGCAACAAGATCTCGTATAGTGTAAGAACACGAACTAATAGTGCGCGATGCAAGTTCACCGTTTGTACAAACAGTTCTGCGTAATTGTTTTCACAGTATCCATCTTGTAACTAGAAAAAGTGCAGAAGCGTATTTGCAGAAGAAACAAAAAGATAGGTGTAGTTATTTGTTTATTAGTTCACCGTGGAAATCTTTTGTTCGTGGAAGTTTAGGCTTAAATATTAAGACACTACGCTACAAAGAACTTTAAGAAACCTGAAGATAAAACCACAGAAAGACCGAATGGTTTCTGAGTTCTGTGCAAGTGATTATGGTAATCGAATTTATTTCTATAGCTGGTTCATTGAGAAATTAAATAAAAACCCTATGCTCTTGTTTTAAGTGGTGTTTTCTGACGAAGCCAAATTCTTTTTCAATGCATCAGTGTCCTTATCACATGCAAGATATTGGTCATCAGTACTATCTAACGTGAGATCAAAAGTGTCAATGCACAAACGAGGAATCATTCTTTGGTGTGGCATAACTGCTACTGAGATGGTAGGACCTTTCTTCTTTCATGAAAGTGTAATAAAGACATCATACCAAAAATTACTTAGGGAGAAGATATTTGTCGTGCAAGATCGCTTAAATTTAGATCAAAATGGCGAATTGTGGTTCATACAAGATGGAGTACCACTACATCGCTCAAATACGACCATAAATCTTTTAAAAGAGAAGTTTGGGAAATGATTTATTTCTATGGAGTGAAAAGTCGAATGGCCACCAAGTAGTGCAGATCTTGCATCATGAGCTTCCGGCAAGCAGCAGTTTTGTGGTTCCTTAAGTCCAGTAATGAAGTTAGTGTGGCTCTGTATATTTCAGATTTAAAGTGTCTTCATAAGAAAAAATCGTTCGGAGCTAAATCTGGAGATCGAAGTGGCAACTCAATCTATTTGTTTGGGTTTCTGTCATTCAGAAAGACGCACACCGTGGTGATCATGTGCAGAGCAACCATCATGTGGAATATGATTCCGTCCGCGTCAAATTCGGACTCTTCATCAGTTGTAGCATTTTCAACAACCTCCGAAACTAAAAGGTTTATTACATTTTCAAGCAGATCTAAATAAATTTCCCCGCTTAAAGTACCATCAATGAAAAGAGGCCCGATGATATGGTTGCCTAACATACCTGCCCAAACATTTATTTTTTTCTGGGACCTGAATAAGCAACAATTTTTAGTACTTTGCCCTCCTGAGATATTAAGCTCCAAACATGGCCCCAAAATCATGAACTTCAACTTTCGGACCCCCATAAATCTACGGTGACAGTAGTATCATAGCTGTGGATATTACTGCAGACTCTTTACATGAAATAGTATTCAGCACAAAACTTATGAACCCCCCACTTTATGCTATTCCAAAATACAGCCCCTTTAAAAGTATAATTTTCTGTAGTTTTTCTGGTGATTTCAGGTATTGGTTTGCAACCCTACATATTTATTGAGATGCAAAAGTTTATGTTCTCCGTGTACCTCAGTCTATCCTGTAAAATTCGTTTTTGTTTGATGTTCGTCTGATTCGTACGTTCTGAGCAACTGTAATTTTCGTAAACGCTTGCAAATGAAAAAAATGGCACTCCATAGACAACAAAGATGGCCGCCATTCAGGAATACTTGTACATACGAAAACGTGAATGATGAAATTAACCTCATACACACGGTTCGTCACACTCAAAGTTTTATAATTTTCGGAGATGGTCGAGCAACGATTTTCACTATTTTTGGACCACTTCAGATGGATTGACCCCTATCTGCTTTGATATGATGCTATTTACAGAACCCGCAAAAATTGGTAAATCTATCTACAGTTGCAAATCGAAAGAAGATAGATGAGTTGTGAGGACGGTATCACACGCAAAATCGTATTGTCTAGTTCAGTACGTTTATGCTTTTCGAATATTTTTATTTGTTTTGAAGATATTACCAAAAAAAAAAAAAACTCTAAAATTAGCGGTGAAGACTCTTAAGCCCGTCACAGGGGGAAAAATACTTTCCTTTATATTGAAAGTAATATTCAAGAAGTTATTTACATAACATATGCTCCCTCTTGAATATTCTTTAAATAGAAAGAAGGAGTAGATGTGATTTCAAACTCCCTGATGTTGTTTAGTAAAATTAATTGGCTACACAAAACCTTCCAAAAACCTTTTGTTTTTAGATTTTGTCTTTCAATCTAAAGAAGGAAAGCCGAAACAAACAGGCGTCCCGAAAGCTTTTTTCGGAACAGTTAATTCTTTCATTGAAAACCGGGACTGCCCCGGAAAACAGGGACGTCTGGCAACCCTAAGTTAGTGATAACAAGCTTAAATGTATTTTTTAAAAGATCTTCAGCGTTGAATTCTCTTAAATGCAGTTAAACACTCGTCCTCACAGAACACGGATATAGTTGCCACTGCTATATCAATAACTTTAGCTGAGTAAGTAATCTGTAGACGATTAATTTCTAAAAGATGATTCAATTATCTTATCTTAAACTTTTCTTATTTCAGTATTTCTTCTATTACTCTACACACTCAAGAACTAAGGGGATGGGGGAGGAGGTATAAAATAAATAAAACTTAATAACTCGGAACCACTCCACCGATCTTGATCAAATTTTCAACATAGATGAGGTTCAGGCCTAGGATAGTTTTCATGATTTAAATTTGACGGAGTAACGTAGGGGAGGGGAAGGAGGGGAGATATATATAAAAATCAATTTATATAACACTAGTGATGAGCGCAAGATTCTTGGTCTTGCAGTTTTTGCAAGAGTCTTGCATGCAAGACCAAGACCAAGGGGTGCAAGACCAAGACCATACCTGCAAGACCAAGAGTTGCACAAGTACCGACACTACTTGATTTTTTTATATAGAATGTAAAAAAGAAGGATATGGATTTCTTGGCTTCAGTAAAAATGGTACTGGAGTGAATGTGTTCCCAGTAGTTTATGCAATCCGTGTGAGTCAATCTGCCCTTGTAGCTTATAGCTACAGTATGTTGTTTTCTGAATTGGTTGTTAGCGTTTTCTGTAGACATTGCTCGTTTTCAAGCCACACAGGTGTCATCTTGCGCCATATGAGCTTTTTTGGTGGACAAACACTGTGCGCGTGGATTTTCTCAGTGTTTTTCTGTTTCCTCCTACTTTCTTCATTCCACCATTTTAGTTATTTCTCATCATTACCGTCTCCCTTACCCTTGATGCATAACGTGGGACGTTAAACTAGATACTTCACTTCATTTCAAAGCATATTAGTGGTGTTCTTCTTCCAAAACTAAAGAGAAATGTGGTATTGAACATCGGTAATACCGTTCACCATAGGTGTCGACTACATGGGTATGGCCTTGGCTTCAAGACTCAAGCATCCGTTGGAAATGTTTAATGTGTTCTCATAAAATTAATATCGAAATTACATTTTCATGACGTTGACAAAAACTTAGTGCATGTGATCGCAAGCTTGAATTCATGCCAGGATGCTTATACGTTGAATAATTGTTTATCAATATAACTTTTAGCTTACTTAGGTGCACAGCACATCGAGGATTGAGCGATATAACATTATACAACAATAAATAATCCATATTCACAAGCGGAAGTAGTTTTGTACAGTTATTTTAAATAACTTGAAGTTTGATACCGTTATTTTGTATTTCTAATATAAGTCAAAAGTATTTATATAAATTGAGTTTATACAGAAAACATAGACATTGAGTCGTTTTCAATTTTCACTCAAATTATTCTAAAATATTAAGAGGTTTGATTATAATAATTATTATTTTAATTCTTTCTCTCTCTTTTTCTGGTCAATATTGCTAAACATACCATCATCATCATAGCTATTCAGTCATTATTGGCAGGTCAGTTGCTGCACCTGAAACTAAAAAGCTTCGATGTACGGTGGTCCTCAGCTGGTCTCTTCGTCTTGACGTAGCAATTTTCTGTTTTTAATACCTTCCTTCAACTACAGTCTCCTTCACTCTCTTCGTCTCTTTCCTTCTACTATATTCTTTAGCACGTCCCTAATAATACAGTTCCTCCTCAGTCAATATCCCAACCAGTTCGTCTTCCTCCTCTTAACAATATCTATTTTTTTTCTTTCTTACTGCTACTATTTCTAACACCTCATTCGTGTTCCGTTCAACTCAGATAATTCTCTCCTTTTTTCTCTGTGCCAATGTTTCGAAAACCCGCATTTTTTCATTGCTTTTGCGTAATGTCTATGTTTCTGTCCCATAGTTTACATATTGGAATCAGTGAAACAAAATCTCAATATTTAATTCGAAATTTGTTCAACACAAAGATTAGCTAATCGTGGTCGAAAAGGGAAAAGATCTGACGCCATTAGAGTGTAAAAATAATTTTGCATTTCATGGTCATTACTGCGAAGTAATGTGGCTATCTTTCTGTGCTATCTTGATTTTCTTTCACGCGTCTCAGGGGTAGCCTCCCCAGTTTGGGAGCCAGTGGAGTGTTGGATCTGTTAAAAAATATATAAAAAGATTACGAAACGTTGTGATTTATCTTATAAGTAGTGAAGCGTGGGCACCCATTAAAAAAAATAAAAGTCATCGTCTATGTTGTACACTATCATTATACTTACACGAAGGTAAACTATATTAGGTTTAGAGAACAGGGATGCAAATAACCACTCGCCCGGGGCGAATGGTTCATCGGTGCGGGCGAATATTTAATATACCGAAGGTAGGAAATGATTTCTATTGTGGGATGTGGGCTAATAGCTTTCTTCTTGAGTGAGTAAAATTTTGTTGCTTATTTGCATCCCTGGTTTAAAAGCATGTTGTATTTCCGTTACCATTGGCGCATTATCCCCTATATCCAGAGTAAAATTTACCTATGAAAAGCATAAGATTTCTTAAAAGCAAGACTTGCAAGACCAAGACCAAGACTGGTGTGCAAGACCAAGACCGAGGATTCCAGTGCAAGAACCAAGACCAAGACTGGATGTGCAAGACTAAGATCAAGACCAAGAAGACCCGTGTCTTGGTCTTGGTCTTGCGTTTGCTCATCACTAATTTCGGGTGGTGGTATTCGGCGATTAGAGTGATTCTTGTTGCGGCTATAGTGTCGTGCGCGTCTGTAGATATACAGGTGAGCGAGAAAATCCAGTGTGTTCGAACTGTGATGAAAATATAGCGTGCTCTACTCGGTATACATCCTCTACTCTGGCCTGCTAGGTCCCAGACCGAAGCCTTATCGAGCACATATGGGACGTAGTGAAACAGTACGGTATCTGTCTGCTAGGCGGGCTGTGGCAACGACTGTACAAGATTCACATCGAGCGTGGGATACCGTGCCTCAGACAAACATTTCAGTATCTATATAACGTGGTATCTATTTACACCCGAACAGTAACGTGTGTGGCCGGACACTTGGTATAGTTACCAGATTAAATGGTAGTTGTATAAGTAAGGCCAACTCATTCTTCAATCGAGGTAATGGAATGGTCAATGAAGAAAACTGAAACAGACGATTAGCCAATTAAGATGTCCGATGTAATTCCAAATCACCCTTAAACTGGAATCACCATGTCATTACTAGGGTAACTGCCATTTAGTAGTGAAGGGATGGTATTGTCATCTACTTCCCACCAGACGATCAAGAATAAGTAATTTGTTGTTGCCATCTCCATTTGACTACATAATAGCTTGTAATAGCATTTCAGGTTAAGTTTGTGATGTATTTTACAGTGATCAAGTTATCTCAGTTGGCTATATATTTAAAGTTAATTTGCATTAATGATATGATTTCATTATCAAAATTGCTCTTTGTCCCTTGGTTTTAAAGGTCGGTAAAAACTAACACACCCCACTAATCCAGACTGCTTTTGTGCAAAAGTTATGGTAAAAACTTTAAAAAGAGAGAGAGAAAGAGGAAAAATAGCCTGCCCTGTGCTTCTTTATTATCTCCGACCTTCACACAATGATCTGACCTCATTTTAGTATCAGGTGACCCCTAGCACTCAGTGGGGGGAACTTAGACAGTCGGGGTTACGGGATTGACGTCGCGAGTGCAGTGATTAATTAATGAACGTCTAAGTACGAATATCCTGAATCCAACCCAGTTTCACAATTACCCGCTTCACTCTACCGACGACCTCGTGTAACGCAAATAGCTTAAATAAAAAGAAAAAAAGAAGGAAAAGGGACAATAAATTTTGCAGTGTTGAAACAGGAAGATAAAAATGACGTTTAAAGTTATTTTTGTCTCGATTTCTGAAAGAAGGGAGAAAACGTTACAAAATAGATATTGATCTCTGCAATATCTTACCTCCGTAATTTTTGGCTTTTAGGAATTACTCGTAAATCAATCGAAATTTGGATAAAGATTAGTTTCAGTTATGAAAGCATATGAAGAGCGGTTTCGTCTTTCCACAATATTGTGCCTCTAAATTCGAATAGAATAGTAATAAATAGTAATAGTAGGACTAATAGTAGGTCCTACTGTTAATGTATTCTATTTACGGGCACACCCACGGGGGTCCACTGTGTTCTGACCCCTTTCCCCCTACAAAAACTTAGTAACTCTTTTTTAAATAATATATTTGTTTTATCTGCATCGAACATTGTTATAGGAGAACTTAGGAAGAAGCCCAGACGCTTAGACATTTTCCCTTGAATCAAAATATGTTAGAACCCCTGCTGCTAGAATTCATGCTAAATGAAAATGTGTGTTTTCCCCCAATATATAGTACAGTGTTATTTCAAATTATAAATCTGAACAAATCTCGCTTAACAGCACTTAGACATACGAAAGTGTGTCAATGAAAACCGTAAGTTAAAGTTTTGTGTTACATTTTGTTCACAACCCCACATCACTTGTACTCAATGTGAACTCCATTTGTTACAGGACATACATCAATCCTGTTGTCCATTTCTTGCCATACATTGCAACAATAGACGATCCACTAGTCCCATGATGGCCTATCATCTGTACCAGTAGGCCCAATCTATCTGGTAGTCGCCTATTCAGTTCATGTCTGACATCTGAGTGGAAATGGGGTAGTGGTTCATCACAAATGAAGCTGGGGGATATTCTGTTTCAGTTGTGAAACAAGTCACGTCTGTAACATTTGGAGGCACAGAGACCTCATGATTGTGTCCTCGTCGAAGAAGAAAGAATCATACATCTTTCCATGGTTGATAGCACAAAAAAAAAATCACATCTGGGGGAGTCGCGTATATCCTCCATTTAACTCTAGATTTTCCAGTCCCCAGATCTTGATATTATGTTCATTCATTTTGCATGACAAATGAAAGACAGATGACTTCATTTCTGAACACCAATCATTGCTGTACAACAATATAAAAAATTTCAATTGCAAGTAGAAAAAAACTACGTGATAAGCAAAAATGGTTTTGATATTTGAATTCAGTACACCTAAATTAGGTTAAATCATCTCTTCTAGCTTTTGCAGGAGAAAAAAAGTTTTATTTCGCAGCCCGGTGTAATTTGTAATTACACACACACACACACATATATCGGGTGTTGCAAAATAAGTGTTACAACGCTTGGGAGGTGACTCCTGCCACTGAGACAAGAAAAAAAGTTATCTTGAACTTTCAGCTATCGGACATAGTTTCGGATCTACAACGTGCCGAAAGCGTGGGAAAATAACTTTCGGACGCCAATAGTTCGGAAACTATCCAACATAGAGGGCGGGTAAAAAATTCACTGAAGAAGTCATATCTGCTGTATTGAATTTTGCATGTTTCACAATCCTACCGTGCACGCGCAAGGGATTCCCCAAAGGAACGTAGAAGTCCCTCATAATCTGCCAAATAAAAATTGGTCTAAATGGATATGAATTGATAGGGCTTCTACCAGGTAACAATAATTCGTTTGTATTAAGTCGATATCTAGAACAAATACAAAACGGCGGACACCTTCATGCCCGTTGTGTATGGTTGCATAATCGGTACTGACCTTTCCCTGGCTTTCCCGGTACTTTTACTTCCCTGATCTTTCCCTGACTTTCAATTATTTTCCAGAATGTGGACACCTTGGTAAAGGTTTTGTATGTATTACTGTTTCATAGAAAGAAAAATGCTGCCATATGATATTTGCCGTTGCGTGAGTACGTATTGGTTATTTGTCTTCCCGTGGAGTTAAAAAAGCTACAGGAATTGCGTTTTAATTGCAATTCAAATCAATTAATATTTGAAATTGCATATTTCTTTAAATGTCATAGCATATGCTTGCTGTACTTACTGTATTTCATTTTCTAAGAGTAAAAACATTCATTTAATGGCATGTGTGGAATTAAAAGTATAAGTTGTTCATTAATTCCCAGTTTCAATATAACTTCTGCAAAACAAGCGTCATTATTCATTACTGTGATCAGGGTGGATTGATTTAAATCAGTCTGATTTAAATTAAGATTTAAATCACTTGATTTTTTAATAAAAATCGTTGATTTAATTCAAATTCCGAAATAATTTAAAGTGAAAATAAGTAAAGTCCCGTTTCTGTTCTGTTATTTCAGACTCAAATGTACAGTATGTACAGCATAGTATGAAAACATGTGTCATGCAGAGGATAATTAGGGAAAATCCCGTTTTGAACGGGTAACAGGATAATCCTGTTTTCTTCTCTTCGTAATACAGGGTTTATATTGTAAATCGTTAACTATTCCAACGGGGAAATCACCATCGACATTTAAGACGAAGATTCTTTTTTGTGTGCGCGTCTATATATTTGTTCCAGATAATAGGCTGTATTTAGAAGTGTCCTATCCCCTCTCCGAAATTATTTTAGATTTTATAACTTTAGGCATAATTTATGTATTTCGTGCCGCAAGCTAGTTACAATTTCCTTAAAAATATGCCCCTGCCAAATATCAGTAACTTTTGTGAAAAAAAAAAGTGTCTGATAAGCATTGCTGTACTTTTTCCTTAACGCTTAACCTTTTAAATTATGAAATGAAAATGAAATGAAATCTGTGAGTTTTACGTCCCACGGTTATGCCGGTTAGGCTAAAGGAGACGATGATGATGAGTAATGAATGAAATGGTGGAATGAAGAAAGTGGGAGGAAACGGGAGAACCCCGAGAAAACCCACGCACACGGTGTTTGTCCACCACAAAGTTCACTTGGCGGGGCTGGGATCGAACCCGGGACCCCAAGCACCAGAGGTGTACGCTCTACCACTGAACCACCGCGGCCCCCTTTTAAATTATATCACCTATTTTTAGGTGATAGGATAAAATCTTCATTATTCGATTAAAAAAGTACCAATAAAGCTTTTTACTTCGTTTTTTCCAGAACTGAAGGCATCGTAGAGCACGTTACATAAGGTGCATTTCGCCAGCCCCCCCACCTTGGAATTTCAAAACGAAACCTATGGCAATCGTTTGTGCTACGTTTGTGCCGGAATGTACCGCAAAAATTTTCGTTTGTACCACTTCCGGTACGAAGTTATAAGGGATTTAAAGTGGGGGGGCTGGGGAAACGGCAGCCCCCCCACCTAGGAATTTCAAAACAAAACCTATGCCAATCGTTTGTGCTACGTTTGTGCCGGAATGTACCAAAAAAAATTTCGTTTGTACCACTTCCGGTACGAAGTTATAAGGGTTTTAAAGTGAGGGGGCTGGAGAAACGGAAACCTCCAAACTTGGAACTTCGAAACAAAACCTATGCCAATCGTTTGTGCTACGTTTGTGCCGGAATGTACCGCAAAAATTTTCGTTTGTACAACTTCCGGTACGAAGTTATAAGGGTTTTAAAGTCGGGGGCTGGAGAAACGGCAGCCTCCAAACTTGGAATTTCGAAACAAAACCTATGCCAATCGTTTGTGCTACGTCTGTGCCAGAATGTACCAAAAAATATTCGTTTGTACCACTTCCGGTACGAAGTTATAAGAGTTTTAAAGTGGAGGGGCTGGGGAAAGGGCAATCCCCTACCTTGGAATTTCGAAACGAAACCTATGCCAATCGCTTGTGCTACGTTTGTGCCGGAATGTACCGCAAAAATTTTCGTTTGTACCACTTCCGGTACGAAGTTGTAAGAGTTTTAAAGTGGAGGGGCTGGGGAAAGGGCAATCCCCTACCTTGAAATTTCGAAACAAAACCTATGCCAATCGTTTGTGCTACGTTTGTGCCGGAATGTACCGCAAAAAGTTTCATTTGTACCACTTCCGGTTCGAAGTTATAAGGGTTTTAAAATGGGGGGCTGGAGAAACGGCAGCTTCCAAACTTGGAATTTCGAAACAAAACCTATGCCAATCGTTTGTGCTACGGTTTTGCCGGAATGTACCGCAAAAATTTTCGTTTGTACCACTTCCGGTTCCAAGTTATAAGGGTTTTAAAGTGGGGGAGGCTGGAGAAACGGCAGCCTCCAAACTTGGAATTTTGAAACACAACCTATGGCAATCGTTTGTGCTACGTTTTGCCGGAATGTACCGCAAAAATTTTCGTTTGTACCACTTCCGGTACGAAGTTTTAAGAGTTTTAATGTGGGGGCTGGGGAAACGGCAACCACCTACCTTGGAATATCGAAACAAAACCCATGCCAATCGTTTGTGCTACGTTTGTGCCGGAATGTACCGCAAAAAATTTCGCTTCTACCACTTCCGGTACGAAATTATAAGGGTTTTAAAGTGGGAGGGCTGAGGAGACGGCAGCCCCCCACCTTGGAATTTCAAAACGAAACCTATGGCAATCGTTTGTGCTACGTTTGTGCCGGAATGTACCACAAAAATTTTCGTTTGTACCACTTCCGGTACGAAGTTGTAAGAGTTTTAAAGTGGGGGGCTGGAGAAACGGCAGCCTCCAAACTTGGAATTTCGAAACAAAACCTATGCCAATCGTTTGTGCTACGTTTGTGCCGGAATGTACCACAAAAATTTTCGTTTGTACTACTTCCGGTACGAAGTTGTAAGGGTTTTAAAGTGGGGGGCTGGGAAAAGGGCAATCCCCTACCTTAGAATTTCGAAACGAAACCTATGACAAACGTTTGTGCCGGAATGTACCGCAAAAATTTTCGTTTGTACCACTTCCGGTACGAAGTTATAAGAGTTTTAATGTGGGGGGTGGGGAAACGGCAACCCCCTACCTTGGAATTTCGAAACAAAACCTATGCCAATCGTTTGTTCTACGTTTGAGCCAGAATGTAATGCAAAAAATTTCGTTTGTACCACTTCCGGTACGAAGTTATAAGGGTTTTAAAGTGGGAGGGCTGGGGAAACGGCAGCCCCCCCACTTTGGAATTTCAAAACGAAACCTATGGCAATCACTTGTGCTACGTTTGTGCCGGAATATACGGCAACAATTTTCGTTTGTACCACTTCCGGTACGAAGTTGTAAGAGTTTTAAAGTGGGGGGCTGGGAAAAGGGCAATCTTTTACCTTGGAATTTCGAAACGAAAACTATGACAAACGTTTGTGCTACGTTTGTGACGGAATGTACCGGAAAAATTTTCGTTTGTACCACTTCCGGTACGAAGTTATAAGGGTTTAAAGTGGGGGACTGGGGAAATGGCAACCCCCCTACATAGGAATTTCAAAACAAAACTTATGCCAATCGTTTGTGCCGGAATGTACCGCAAAAATTTTCGTTTGTACCACTTCCGGTACATTCCGGCACAAGCGTAGCACAAACGATTGGCATAGGTTTTGTTTCGAAATTCCAAGGTTGGAGGCTGTCGTTTCTCCAGCCCCCCACTTTAAAACCCTTATAACTTCGAACCGGAAGTGGTACAAATGAAACTTTTTGCGGTACATTCCGGCACAAACGTAGCACAAACGATTGCCATAGGTTTTGTTTCGAAATTCCAAGGTTGGAGGCTGTCGTTTCTTCAGCCCCCCACGTTAAAACCCTTATAACTTCGAACCGGAAGTGGTACAAATGAAACTTTTTGCGGTACATTTCGGCACAAACGTAGCACAAACGATTGCCATAGGTTTCGTTTTGAAATTCCAAGGTGGGGGAGCTGTCGTTTTCCCAGCCCCCCCACTTTATAACCCTTATAACTTCGTACCGGAAGTGGTACAAACGAAAATTTTTTTGGTACATTCCGGCACAAACGTAGCACAAACGATTGGCATAGGTTTTGTTTCGAAACTCCAAGGTGGGGGGGCTGGCGAAATGCACCTCGTTACATATGCTTTCACGCCTCTCTGCGTCGAGACATAGGATGTGATGGCGTCATAAATTTAAAAAAAGGTTTTTTGTTGTGCCTATTTTTATTATTTTTTGGCAGGCCTACATTTTGCACTCTTAGTCTTTTTCAGATGATTTCAGATCTCTGCGTGAAAACAGGGGGGTCCAGAGGGACAAAAATTTAAAAAAGGGATATTTTTAACAAAAAATAGCTTTCTTCGCGATTTTCCCGCGTAAGATGGAGACATATGAATGGTACCATCTGAAAGGCTGTTCTATTCTGAAGAGAATGATGTACGAACCACGATCTTAGGATAAATAGGGATGTCTCAGGAAACTGTTACTTGAGATCCTGTTTTATACGGGAATCTGGGATATTTAGTATTTTTCGCGGGCTTACTTTTGCATCTAGAAGTTTGAAATTTTGGACACTCATTCGCTGCACCACTTAGTATTTTTCAGATTTGTTTCAGATCTTTATCTTTAAACAGAGGCGGTACAGAGGGGTAAAAAGTAAAAAAAAGGGAATATTTCTTAACAGAAAAGCCCTTTTTTCGTGATTTTCCAGCCCCAGATAGCCTACACCAGTGTTCCTCAAAGTGTGGGTCACGAACTATTGGTGGGTCGCAGGCCGTGTTTTTGTGGGTCGCGAGAAATTAAGTATGAAAATTTTATTTTGACGCAGAAACATATGTTATAAAGTAAGTACCATTCAGGAAATGAAAATTCGAAGCGTTTGTTAATGAGGTGAAGAGTAAGTGATTGCTCAGAGCCCTACCTTGTTGTACACATGGGAAAGAAAGTATTTGACAGTTGGCAAATTTTCTTTTTGTCAATAACTCGGGAACAAATGTATTAATTTGGATCTTTTTGTTGCTATCCTTAGATTAGTTATAACGGTGGATCACTACCCGGAAGTCAGTACAAATTTTAGCTCATTACTTTAACTACTGCGCAATGAAACGTTACACATTATAATTATTGTACTATAAGATAGAGTAATGTTTCAGCTACAGCACAAGACACTGATTCATTTGGCTGTCTCCTGATATCGAAAAATGTAACAAATAAAAGAAAATATTTGTTTCGTTTTACAATGAGCACACAAGATGGCACTTGCATTAAGATCTTACAAGAAGTGCTCTGTTTTACGAAATGTTTATTTGTATGTGTAAAGTATTTTAAAGTAACGATCTTATTACGAAATACATATATTGTTTGACCGTTTTTCGTGTTATGTTTCATATTTTATTTAAATATTAATTTACATTTAAGGAAATAGATTTTGAGACGAAACTTGCGCAGAACGCCATAATGCGTTGTTGCCAAGTTTGTTCGTTTACTGTAGTAGTCACAATAAGAAAATTCCTGGATTCTAACGTTGCAGTTCGAGAAGCGGAATTGCGGTAAGGGTCGAAAACTAATTTTTCTAGTAAGTATCCAAGCAGAATTCCATGATTACTTCCTTTATTAGCTGGCTTCAGTAAACACTCGACACTATCTGGCAACACCACACTATTTAAGCAGCGTTTAGCATAGCACTGCGAACACCTACTGATCCACCTTAATAACTTGCCAAACGCGGTACTCTAATAGGCTATTTTTTGTTTAGTTATTAGGAAAAGAAATTTTATCAACGGAAAAATACTTTCTTCCTTAATTGTACAATCAGTAGAGATGCTGGATTAGGATGGAAAGAGAATGGGTGAGTCAAAATCTGTCACGGGGTAGGGCATTGCGTTGAGAATATTGTTAGCTCTGAGTTACATTTCTATGAAAAAATTAGAAATATGACTTTCAAAATTTAATTGGTTTGGAATGCATCACGATGTGTATTTGAATAAAAGTAGCTGGACCACAAAATAGTTTTAATATTTAATATGGGTCGCGGTCACAACAAGTTTGAGAACCACTGGCCTACACGATGGAGACATTTGAATGGTACCGTTTGAAACTCTGTTTTATTCTGAAGAGAATAATGTACAAATCATGATTCTAGGATAAATAGGGATGTCTGAGGAAACTTTTGTATTACATTCGGGTCATCTGGGGTATTGTGGGGATGTTCTTAGCTCATTGTTAAATATTTTTCCCGCCCTTACTATTCTAGATAGAAGCTTGAAATTTTGTACACACATTTAGTACACTCTTAGTATTTCCCAGTTGATTTTGAGATCTGTGCGTTGACACAGGGGAGTCCAGAGGGGATCAAAATTTGAAAAAAAAAATCAGAAAAAATCCCGACTTCTCTCAAAATTTTCCGCTTCAGGGACATGATAGGGAAAATGTGAATGTTACCGTTTTAAAAGCTGTTCTATTCTGAAGAGAATGAGGTATGAACCATGATCCTGGGGTAAATAGGGATGATGATTGACTGAAAGTCTATAATTTACCAAAAAAAAAAAAGCCATAATTTAAAATTAAGAAACATTGTTTGGGATTGATATAGTTTAACGATTGGGAATTAATTCAAAATTCAACTCTAATACTTTCACTTAAATTGCATAATTGGCATTTAATACTAATTCGTAATGCTTTTTCTTCAGTTCGTGACTTGTATTATACGAGGAGAAAGATTTGATTTAAATAAAAAAAAATCAATTTAAATTTAAAAAATCATCAAAAATGATTTTTTTAAAAATCATGATTTTTTCCCACCCCGACTGTGATTAATATTATCCCTTCTATTTATTTGTTTTGCAAATTTATTAAATAATCTGATCACACAATTTTCCAGACAGAATTTTAAGATGTTCATGAGCAAGAACTCAAATCGTTTCTTACACTTTCGTTGTTTAAGAGTGTAAAGGGCTAGTACCTATCTGTATTGCTCTTATGAATTTACTTAATAAAATAGAAATACGATATACGGTATTTTAAATGAAAAACAGATAGTGTCCTATTACTTATACAATCTTTCATCAAACAGCGTTAGAAACAACCAGGAAATCTAACCTTAATGTACAATTGTTCAGATCATGTCTTGGCCCCCCACTTTTAACGTCCAACCGCCGCCACTGCCTCAAGCAAAGAAAACAAGAGGTCGCAAACCAAGCTGTGTTAATGTCATTCGTCTCCATACAAAAAACAACTTCAAGATTTAATCGACAAAAGAATGACTGCACCTGTACGTGGAAGAGATCGTGGTAAAAGACGAGCTCACCAAAAATAATCATGTCAAGACTTACAGAAACAAAATAGATCAAGACATTCAATTAGATTGGAGGATTCCAGTGAATCCCAGAATTAATCTATCTCTTAAACGCTTGAAATCCCAATTGAATACACTGCTCCACCAGAAAGTGATGTTTCATGTATGCTCTGTTCAGAGAAGTTTAGTGATGATCGTGCTTGTGAAATGTGGGTCATGTGTCTTATGTGTCAAGACTGGGTACATGTTGAATGTGCTGGACCTGACAAATACAATTACATGTGTGATTTTTCCAAATGACTGTCATTAGTGTTTGTTTATGTTTGTTTGTTTATTGAACAATTTTCATAATTATATTGAACGTTTACTCAAGAAGCGTATACGTACAATGAAAATAAAAACATTTACAATTCTTCAACATTTTTATGTATTTTATCTGACAAATTACTTATATTTCTGGAGTAAAGTCATGGTACGTCATTATCTCGTCATATTTAATTTTCTTTAGTACATTTGGTAAGTTTTAGAGAACTTACTGCTAGTAATATACCAGGGCGCCGATTTAGGCTACCTTTTTTCAGACTCTTGAATTTGATAGGTTTCAAAAAAAAAAAAAAAAAAACTTCACAGCTTCAACCACGTCAGGTTTATCAACATTACACTGCCACCTGGACATAAGAAACTTGTTTAATTTCTTATATGGAATACCTAAAGATGGCCAATTCTAATTCTGCCAATTATACGACTGAAAAACAAAATGGGATGGCGGATTTGGCTACTTTCCTATCTAAAACGTTTGCAAAAGTGTGAAAATCATACTTACTATGGTGTGGGGCCTCCTTTTGCCTTGGATCCGACGTGGAATGGACGTATACAGCTCCTGAATCGTGCTGTGTGGAATTTTGTACCATTGTTCCTCCAAAACATGCTCCAGTTCCTTAAGGGATGCTGGTGGAGGGTAATGAGACCGAACACGCCTTTCTAACTCAGACCACAATGGCTCAATGATATTCAAATCTGCTGATTGTGGGACCCAGGGGAGGTGTAATAGCTCCTGCTCATGCTCCTCAAACCATGATTTCACCGTTTTTGCAGCGTGACAGAGTGCCAAATCATCTTGGTAGATGCCATCACCATCAGCGAACAATATTTGGGCCATGGGTAGAACCTGGTCCCCAAAAATGGCCTCATACGCCTTAGCATTCATCATTCCATACAGAGCTATGATGGGACCTGCGGAAAACCACGATTTCACTGCCCATACTGTAACAGAACCACCCCCATGCTTTACAGTTGGGAGCAGACAAACTGTATCATAGTGTGCGATGGTGTTCTCCATACGTAAACACGACCGGTTATTGGAAACAAGGTGAAGGTCGATTCATCGGACCACATTACGTGTTTCCACTGCTCATGAGTCCATGACTTGTGGTCCTTGCACCACTGGCTACGCCTCTTCGCACTTACTGCTGTGACCAGGGGTTTGGCGATAGCGGCCCTGCCATGAATTTTCATTTTATGAAGTTCCCGTTGCACTTTTTTTTCAATGAAACCGGGTACTGTAGGCCAAAATTGAGTTCAGACGTAATTTTCATTGCAGTGGTCTTCTTTTTGGCTGCTACAATCCGTTTTAATGTCCTCCGGTCCCTATCTGACGGGATTGTCTTTCGACCACTGTTGTGCTTTGCAGACGTTGTTTGCCCATGAATTGTGTATGCCCTCGTGACATTGGACACAGTTCCTTCCGATACCCCCACAATGTTCGCCACTGTTGTCACTGAAGCTCTAACCAGACGGACACCAACGATCATGCCTCTTTGAAAGTCTGTCAGATCGCCCATTTTACCGCATCACTTTCACACCACGACACTCACAGGTGAACAGGTTACTGCTGATGGAAGAGAAAGGTCCACATGACACATTGAAAACAAAGAAACGATCGGCAACCGCAACACGCGTTGTACAGTGGAGGACCAAACTTACGTGTCCTGTATAAAGTGTTTTTAGATTTTTTGTCTACCCCTGTATATATATATATGGTAAGACAAAGAGATGTTAACATTAAATGGAGGCTTACTCACGTGAAATTACAAGGCAAAGGCATGGATTTGGCATCCATCCCGCTCAATGCAGTTATGGAGTCTGTCCATGGTTGACTGTATGGTCCTCTGGGCTATTTGGGCAGGGAGAGCAGCGATGACCTGCGTGATGCGGTGCTTCAGGTCATCCAAGTTGCTAGGTTTGCTGGCATACACACAATTCTTAACCATGCTCCACCATGAAAAATCACATGGCGTCAGGTCGAGGGAACGTGCTGGCTACGGGAGAAGGCCACCTCTACCAATCCAACGTTTACCGAGCTTGTCGTTCAGGTAATCTCGAACCATCTGGCTAGGGGCGCCGTCTTGCTGAAAATACCATTGCCGGAGAATGGCAAGTGCCGCGTTCTCCTCCATGAATGTGCTGAGCATGGCAAGGTAATTCTTTCCTCTGACAGTCTCTTCTTCAAAAATGAATGGTCCAATCGCTCCAAATTTGCTCACTGCACACCAAATGTTCACCTTGGGGGAATCCCACATGTACTCGCGAACTTCCTGCGGGTGCTTAGTCGCCCAGATGACACAGCTGTGTTTCTTCACATGACCACTGATGTGGAATGTTGATTCGTCAGAAAATATCAACAAAATGTCCATGTGCACCATTTCCAAGATAATTCGTGGAGTTATCACACGTGCTTGCTTGTTCGCGTTTGTGAGATGCTGCACAATCTGCAAGTGATTGGCTTAGTTCGTAAATCAAGGTACACAATTCTAACCACTAACCTTTGAAGAATTTTAATTTCTAAAGAAAGTCTGCGCGAGGACTCGGTTGGACTGGCTACCATCACTCCCTGGACGAGAATAATAGCCTATTCTCTTCAGTTCGGACAGATCTCTTTCCACCACTGTTCTCTTGTCTGGAACGGACCCTGTTCGTGGATCCTCATGGATCTTACCAACTTCTTCTCATGGATCCTACCAATTGTCAGATCCGAAGGTGCATCCCGTCCGGTACAGGTCATGAATTTTTCTTGTAAGATGCTTGGGGCAGCTATTTTCCTTCGTTCCTCAATGGAATATCGGCCGCACACCATGTTTTAATCTGCAAAACAAAAACAAAAAGAACACCCATTTAATGTTGACACATCTTTTTGCCTCATATATATATATATATATATATATATATATATATATATATATATATATATATATATATATATATATATATATATATATATATACTGTTTTAGGAAAAAAGAATGCAGTTCTTATAAACCACAAACGGCAAAGTGAGATAGGAAAATATCATAGGAAGATATCATACAGTGCATTGAATGGAGCGTACTTTTATTCCACAGGGACCTCTATCATCGGGCACTGGTGGTTACTCGGAAATTTAAATGGGAAGATATATCGCGTGATATATCATTGAAAAGATCTGTAGCCAGTAGGCAAGAATTAGAAAGGCCTCGACTCCTTCCCCATGATAGAATTTTATCATTGACAATTACTTTATACATATATATTCCGCAATTCATGGTATTGTAGTACATTCACTCGATTTCTAATCGTAACTTGAAACACCAAACGAACTTGTTTTAACTGGATAGCAACATTTTATCTTAGGGTTTGTATTGACGTCACAGTGAACATATGAAATACTTGCACATATACTAAGTTCTACTAGCATGTGGTTTCTTAAAGAAAATCATGTTTGATAAGAAGGTTCGAAGGTTATCAATGATCACAGAAAGCCGCTTAGAGCGGTAAAGAGCCAATAACTTGTCTATTCTTTAAAATGTCAGGTTATCATATGACAGGAAAATTAATAGTAAAATTACTATTTAAAAAAGAAGAAATGCTTCTTAGTTTTCCATCATCTTTCGTAATAACAATAAAGGTAGATATAGAGTTACTTCCTATTTGTTACCATAGCAAAAAACCGGGAATCGTGTCCTATAATTACATAAACTCATTTTTTGGTATTAGTCCAGGAAATCTAGAGCAATTTTACCCTCAACCTGGGCAAAATTGCAACACAAGCGTTTTAAACAGTTTTCGATTCAGAAATTACTACTGAATAACATATTTAAAATCCGACAAAATCGGACCACGGGAACACCCCCAAAAACGGTTTCAAAATGGCGGACCATGTTTTTTTGAAAAAATCGTAGACCTTTACGTTGGAGGCTCTACTAGTCCTCTTAATTGACACAGAGACATGAATAATACCTCGTTGGAACGCTCATAGACCACAAATTGCAACGAAGTGACTTTGGTACCCATCATGCTCAACCCGTAGAAGAAGAAGAAAAAGAAAGTCGATTTTTGTTTTTTAATTAATTTTTCTTGGACCCTGGCAACACTGTACGTCCTCATACTCCGGCAGAAAAATTCCTACGCGTAGACCAGACATTGGTAACAATAATATAAAAAATGAAGGACGTAGGCTCAACAATAAGGGAGATAAAAATTCGGAACCGCGGATAAAGGAGGGTCACTCTGTATATTTTTTACTGTGGTCTAACTTATGTTTCTTAGATCTAGCATCCTCCCTAATTGTCACAGAGACATGAAGTATACCGCGTTGGAAAGCTTATGGAACCCCCTTGCCAACGACTTATCGTTTGTGCCCCCTGTGCCCAACCTGTAGAAAAAAAAAAGAAGAAACCTTGAAAAAATTGGGAAAATCTACACTTTTACCTTTCTTGGGGTCTGGCAACTCTGGTAATCGTTGAGTATAGGGGGCACAAACGATACGTTGTTGGAAATGGGGTCCCATAAGCTTTTCTACATATCATAGTCTTGCATGAACCTATGCACTGAAGAACCATTGCTGATTCCCTTACACGTTTGTGTATCATCTTTTGTGTACCTAGATCCTGACGATAACCTCATCACACTTCAAGAAAAGGGAGCTGAAGGAGTGAACAATGCCAGTAAGGTTCGCGGTAGTAACATTCTCGCCGCTACAAGTATGGTGGTTCATGTCTCTTGTCGCAAACGTTACATTGATAAAAAAGATATTGCGATTGCCCTAAAAAGAAAAACGTCAACGCCGATTCAAAAACGCGTTACTCGCTCGTCGGATGGGTCCTTCAACAGCAACAGTGACTGCCTGTTTTGCGGAACGCCTGTCTTATTTGATGACCGTCACGTGTTGAAATCAGAAAATATTCGAGTGAAAACACAAGCATTGCCACACAGCATTTTAAAGTGTTGCAATGAACGAAACGATACCGGGTCACAAACTGTCCGAGGTCGAATTGAGTACTTCTCATCTGATCTTCATGCAGGAGATTGTGTCTATCACAGATCATGTAGTATCAACTTTCGAACAGGTAAAGCAATTCCTCAACTATATTGCACCGACAATCAGTCAGCGTCAAAAAAAATTCCGGGCTGACCGACCTACAAATAATGAGAGAATCCGAGCATTTCAGCGCATCTGTAGTTATTTGGAAGAGCACGATGATGAGCAACTAACTGTGGGAGAACTTGTTACAAAAATGGGCACATTTCTTGCAGGGACTGCTCACATTGCATATGACAGACGCACATGAAGCGTCAACTAATTGAGTACTTCGGTGAAAAAATTATAATTTCTAGTGACAGTGGAAAAAACGACTTCATTACACTTCGAGAAACTGTCAATCACATTCTACGGGCATATCGTGATTTACCACGAGAGTTTGATGAAGAAAAGAAAAAAATAGAATAATAGAAACCGTAGCTCGACTGATCAAAAGCGACATAAAATTCAAACTACGAACTGGAAGTGATACATATCCTTCACCCAGCGACTTGACCATTCAGGAATTCCTTCAGTACATTCCACCTAGCCTTAAACTATTCTATGCCATACTTTTTGCCGGAAAGGACAATGAAACCAAAATAGCATCGATTGGCCAGTGTTTGATGCAAGCAGCCAGACCAAGAGCTATATTAGCTCCTCTGCAGTTAGGTGTTGCTGTGCAGCTGCACCACCACTATCGATCGAAACACCTGATTGACACGCTGCATCACCTGGGATTTTGCTCTTCATACACGGAAGTGCAGCGGTTTGTACGCTGTGCTGCAAGTACATTTGGTAATCGTGTGATCGAAATGCCAGCAGACCAGACTCTCCTCTTTGCAGAGGATAATGTAGACCATAATCTCCAAACGCTGAGTGGTTTAGGCACATTCCATAGTATGGAAATGTTGGCGGCCATTCCTCCATCCACTACTACCAGTCTAACCATTCTTAGGAAGCCCATCTCTGATGCTGATGTGAAGTCCCTTGCCAGTGTTCCCATTCACGCATACACTGAAGCCAGGGCTATTCTTGAAAAGGTCAACTGTGAACTGGTAACAGCACCATCAGCGAACGAAAACTTCCTGGATATTTTGTGGAAACGTTCCTGGCACTGTCCGTCACGCACACCAAACTGGTCAGGAATAATGCAGGCCATTCACGCAGATCCATCTCGTCATCATCCAGGGAAATCCACTGTTAACTGCTTACCGATTATTGACTTCCATCTGATATGTCATGCATCTATTCCACTTTAGTGTACCTTAAGAAAATATAAAGTCACACCAATCATCACCTTAGACCAACCACTGTTTTGGAAAGCTTGGCGTATCCTGCATGACAGAGCACATAACACCAGTATTAAGGACACGGTTCTCCTCTTGGGCTCATTTCATACTCTGATGAACCTTCTAGGAGCAATTGGTTCCCTGATGGATGGTTCAGGCTTACGTGAAATCTTGCATGAGCTTTATGGAGAAAATTCGGTTGTACATATGTTAAGTGGCAAGTCCGTAGCAAGAGCCTTCCGTGCGCACATGATGGTTGACCTCGCATTAAGTGCATTGCTTGTGGAAAATGTTTTTGTGCAGACCGATAACGGAACACTATCAACGATGCTATCGACGAACTATCAACGATGCTTACTCTCTCTACCAGAGTCTGATGTCGGGTAAGATTACTGTAACTGGAGCTAGTTCTTCACCTCTTCTCCAAGAAGCCCGAGATAAAATAGAAGCACGAAAGTCAGAACTTATTAACACATCAAAAACAAGTCAGTTGTGGCTCTTGCATACCAGCGCATGTTGACTACAGCAAGGAAACTTGTGGCAGCAGACCGAACAGGAAGCTCGGAGATTCACCTTGATGCTATAGCAGATTGCATTCCCATATTCGCTGCAGCAGGACACTTCAATTATTTGATGTCGACGTGCTTGTACCTGCGAACAATGTTAACGCTGCCATCGGTTAATCCAACAGTTCACGAAAGCTTTCAAAATGGGTTCGGAGTTATTAGAAGAAGCAACCGTTATTGGGCTGGGTTGTCCTCTGATCTAGTCATAGAACAGGTTCTGATGAGATCGCTAAAATCCACTGGAGGTCTAACTCATGGGAGTGGAATGTCGGAGATGCAACGATCTTTGTGGGTGCTCTCAATGCCAGCATGCTCCGAATACAATCTGGCGATGCAAACTCTTACTCACACAGCATATGTCACTAGCGAACAACATAAAGAAGCCGAAACGTCAAGAATGTCACGTGATATCAGTGACACACGTCGCATTCTTGCAGGACTGCAGCCCATTTCACCATTTGACGGAGACAAATCATTGAGAAACATTGCCACTGGCGTCACAGCGGATTCCTCAGTCAACGTCCATAATTTATTTTCAGTTGGAGAAGAGCTTGCGAAGAAACTATTTGGCAAAGACCTGTTCACTGTGAAGTGGGAACGTGCAGATAAAGTCAAAACTCTAGCATCCCCGAGTAGTGTCAAAATCAGCAGCGATATCTCCGTCGATTCGAATCTTTTGTTTCAAAGACTGTTAGTTGTCGCTAATGCACGCAGCACATCTTTAGAGAAGACCTTAGCGCATGAATTATGTACCTACCCACCAGCTTTATTTGAGTCACCCAGCATGATGCGTAAGGCAGACAAAGCCCCACTGGCCCATGCGATACTAGAGTTCAGCAAGCAGCAGACCGCATAGTTTGAGGAAACGGAGCCAGACAATATTCTGTATTTCTTAGACGGATGATTTCTGTTACATAGATTACCATGGTGTAAAGGAAGTTCGTACGACGATATCGCTACATCATTTGCTGAGTATACGGTTCGTAAATATGGCACATCAACCATCGTGTTTGATGGGTATGGAATTTGCTCACCATTGTTCATTGCAACTGTGCTACCGGGTGTGCAAGAACGTATTGTACCTGCAGAAAGCATGTCCTTCCATGTACTATTGCTTGTGGTGTGTGCCAAGAAACTGAATGTTTTAACTCTTTAAATGAATATGGTGAGGACAGTGTTAGCGTAGGCGATGACGATGTAGATGTGTAATTTGCCTCCCAAAATATTTCGTCTTCCCATTCTTTTGCTTTAGAATATTTTTGCTTTATATATAGGTGTTATGTTTCTATAAAACGAATTGTCTTGTACACTGTATTATGGTATGACATTCTATTTGCTATTGCTTGTGGTGTATGCCAAGAAACTGAATGTTTTAACTGTTTAAATGAATATGGTGAGGACAGTGTTAGCGTAGGCAATGACGATGTAGATGTGTAATTTGCCTCCCAAAGTCTTTCGTTATTCCCATTCTTTTGCTTAAGAATATTTTTATGTATAGTACTTATATTAAAGCGACCTTTGATTTAAAGAAAGAAACAAGATTTTTTCATGCATAGAACGACTATCAGGGTTGCCAGAGCCCAAGAAAGGTAAAAGTGTAGATTTTCCCAGTTTTTTCAAGGTTTCTTCTTCTTCTTTTTCTACAGGTTGGGCACAGGGGGCACAAACGATAAGTCGTTGGCAAGGGGGTTCCATAAGCTTTCCAACGCGGTATGCTTCATGTCTCTGTGACAATTAGGGAGGATGCTAGATCTAAGAAACATAAGTTAGACCACAGTAAAAAATATACAGAGTGACCCTCCTTTATCCGCGGTTCCGAATTTTTATCTCCCTTATTGTTGAACCTACGTCCTTCATTTTTTATATTATTGTTACCAATGTCTGGTCTACGCGTAGGAATTGTTCTGCCGGAGTATGAGGACGTACAGTGTTGCCAGGGTCCAAGAAAAATTAATTAAAAAACAAAAATCGACTTTCTTCTTCTTATTCTTCTACGGGTTGGGCATGATGGGTACCAAAGTCACTTCGTTGCAATTTGTGGTCTATGAGCGTTCCAACGAGGTATCATTCATGTCTCTGTGTCAATTAAGAGGGCTAGTAGAGCCTCCAACGTAAAGGTCTGCGATTTTTTTTAAAACTATCGTCCGCCATTTTGAAACCGTTTTTGGGGGTGTTCCCGTGGTCCAATTTTGTCGGATTTTGGATATTTTCATCAGGTGAGGTACCTAAACAAAATAAAGATGTAAAACTAAAGGTTGCAATTTTGCCCAGGTCAAACCGTATTTTGACTCGACTATATTCAATCTGTTTCATTTATTTTTTATTTACGTTTCAAACATACTGACTGCGTTTATCGCCAGAGTTCTATTAATTTAGGAAATTGTTGTACAAGTTTTGTAGTATTATCTTAGTTGTTATAATTTTATCATTTTACATTTCAAAATTAAACAATCAAGTGCTGTTAATTGTTTGTGAAGTCTGGTTAAATCAAAACAGTCTCAGGTTTTAGACTAAGCTTCTTTTCGAATTTATTTCAAAATGTAAATTTCGATGTATTCTTATTTTTCTTGTACTTTAATATGTTCATTCCTTATATATATATATATATATATATATATATATATATATATATATATATATATATATATTTATATTTATATTTATATAAAATTGTAATAATTAAAATAATACAACGATAGTAACACAATATTTTTTTTAAAAAGTTTAATATGTGACAAAACCAAACAAAGTACAGAACTTACATCTTTAACCTACTTTTCTACATAGTCACCCAGTTTCTCAACACATTTCTCCCAGCGTGGTACCAATTTCAAGATGCCCTGTTCGTAGAAGTCCGTTCGGTTGGAGTATAGCCACCTGCTGATTGCTGATTTCACTTCTGCATCTATCGCAAAGTGTTGGCCGGCTAGGAATTTCTTCATGGGACCAAAGTGATGAAAGTCGGACGATGCCAGGTCCAGACTGTACGGAGGCTGGTCGAGCAGCTCCCACCCAAATTTGTTGAGTTTCTCACGGACAGGAGCAGCAACTTGTGGACGGGCATTATCATTAAGAAGTTTGATACTGTCAGCATTAATGTTGCGGCATTTATCACGAAGGGCACGACGCAACTTAAGCAAAGTTTTAATGTAAGCTGCAGCATTTTTAGTGATCCCGTATTCAGCAAAATCCACCAATAACATTCCTAACATGTCCCAGAACACTGTCACAAGCACTTTCCTCGCAGATTGAGTCACTGATTTTTCTTTCTTTCTTTCTTTTTCTTTCTTTTTTTTCGTATTGGAGAACCAGCATTTTTCCACTCCATACAGGCCTACTTGGTTTCGGGCATGTAGTGGTACGCCCATAACTCATCACCAGCGGTGATTCCTTTCAGAAAGTCATGCCCTTCTGTGGCGTAACCCGTTAGGTGATCCAAGCTTGTCATCATTCGCTGGCCGTTGTGGTTGTTTGTCAGGATCTTAGGCACTCAGCGGGCACTAACTTTACGGAATTGCAACGTGTCATGCACAATATCGTACACAACACCAAAGGAAATGTTGAACTTCCGCAATAAGGTTCACAGGTGCACACGCTGTCGTTCAAAATTGCTGCCTCGATGGCCCAGATATTCTGCGGTGTTGAAGCTGTTAGCGGCCGCACGGAGCATAAAGTTCTTATGGCTCTCTTTCCAAGAATGCACACCACCTGGCAACATTGCTACGGTCCATACCATCGTCCGCATACACGCCACGCATGTTCTTGTGAATTTCACTCGGTGTATGCCCTTTGGCCCCCCAAAATGTAACCGCACCTTGCTGCTCTTCACACGTGGACGATAGTAACATGCGCGCCAAGTTTCTTTCATAGTTCAGGCTTCTCTTGCTAGAGCTGCATAGGAGAACAAAATACCCTCTATAACGCAAAACTTGTAAACTCTCTCGTCGTGCAGTTTCATCATTCTAGCTGCAATACCTGGAGGAAAAATATTATGCGTTACTTTCCGATCTCGTACATATATTTCCTTGAAAAAGTGGAATATATACTTTTACCTACTTCACAGATAAGGTCCAGGAGCACTGATATCACATTAGCTAACAAATATCCGACGTCAATCCAAGAGAGGTCAAATTTTTATGGTCATGGGTCAGACGATGAGCCGATAAATTCGTAGCTATTTAAAGATAAGATCAAACCATCTTGAAGTTCCGAAAGCTAAACATGCGTCGTCATCCTCTGAGAATAGCAGTAAAAAATCAATTTTTTGTACCAAATTAAAATTGCAGTATCTTGATAAAAGTCACACACTATTGGCAACATTGGGTAAACTCTCTCTCTCTCTCTCTCTCTCTCTCTCTCTCACACACACACACACACACACACACACACATATATATATATATATATATATATATATATATATATATATATATATATATATATATATATATATATAATTATTAAGTATTCTGCTTTTCGGCAGGTCCTGAGACTCATGAAGTTTTTTCTTCTTTTCTTTCTTTTTTTCAATTTTAGATTTGGGCCTGGGCATGTTTCTTCCACGTTTCTCAATATTCAGCTTTCTTTCTATTGTAACTCCCAATTCCTATCTTTCAAATCATCTATCAGTTGTGTTCTTCTTCTTCCTATCCCTCGCTTTCCTTCTATGGCGGTATGAAGCAGACCATATTTTTTGCAAGATGTGTCCAATGCAATTTTCCTCCCTACGAAGGATGCTGGCTAGAAGTGTCCTCTTCTCTCCCATTTGTTTTAAAACATCTTCGTTTGTTGCTCTCTCTGTCCATTTTATCTTCTTCAATTTCCTCAAACGCTTCATTTCGAAACTCTCAAAATATTTCTTCTCTAACTTCCGTAATGTCCAAGTCTCTGAATCATACAATCCAATACTCCATATACAGTACTTGACCAACTTCTTCCTAATTCAGTATTGAGCCTGCTAGTTAAGACTGATCTTTTCTTGCTGAATGCTTCTTTGGCTATGGATATTCTATTCTTGACCTAATCTCTTTGGTGCAGTAATCTCCCATCAAAATACTTCCCCGATACTTGAAATTATCGACTTCTTCAAGTTGCTTTTGTCCTACTCTGACCTGTAAGGGCTCGTTTCCACTAGATGTTCTCGTCAGTTTCGGCTTCTCGATGTTGATTTCCATTTCATATAGTTTCCCACTGTCAACTATTTTGTAAGTCATCTCCTGTAGTCCTTCTTCGGTTCTAGCTATAATAACCGTATCATCTGCATACCTGATCTTGTTAATGATCTGCCCTCCAATCTTGAAATCTCCAGTTCCATTAATGCTTTCTTCATTAAACATTTACTGTAAATATTGAATAATTGTGGCGATATACTACATCCTTGTCTGACTTCTTTTCCAATCTCCACACTATTGGTTTCTCCTTCATTCAAGCGCAACTTCACTCGTTGTCCTGTGTACAGGTATCGAATGAATCTATGGTCTCTCCAGTTGACTCCGATTTCTTTAAGTATTTTTCAGACATTTCGTTTAATTGACCCTGTCGAAAGCAGGGTGCGTTCACAAAGTTTCAAGACTGAGTGTTATGTGAGTAGGGGTGCACGCGCAGCCACGTTCTACCGACAGGTGTCAGCTAAGCGCCGCACAAGTGTCAGTTGCCTCCCGAGACGCGTGAGTAGATCACTAGTGGCTTGAGTGTGTGTCAGTGATCCCCGTCGAAACCTGAGTGAGTGGAAAATGCAGCGACATTTGGAGCATTATTATGCTGTAAAGTTTATGTGCGAAACTGAATAAAACAGCTACAGAGATTTTTTCGTATGATTCAGGAAGTCTAGAAAGAACACGCCATGTCACGTGCAACGCTTTGCATATGGCGCAAGAGATTCAAAGAGGGCCACGAGGACGTTGAAGACGACGACCGCCCTGGGAGATCTACAACAAGCTTAACTGAGGAAAATCTGGTGAAAATGCGTGAACTCTTAAACATTGATCATCGTCTTGGTGTTAGATTAATTTCCGATGAACTGGGATTGGGTCCGACTACTGTGTTCAAATTAGTGACAGAAGATTTGAAGATGAGAAACGTGAAATTTTTGCACAGTTCAACGTGGCAACACTGCCGCATCCAGCCTACAGCCCCGACCAAGCTCCCAGCGACTGTTTTGTTCCCCGAATTAAGAAAGACCTGAAAGGGAAGCGATTCGGCGCGATTCCAGCGGTCCAGGCGGCTTCGACGATGTCCCTTCACAGCCTAGTGCGCGAACACTTTCAGCGAGCCTATGAACAATGGAAAACCCACTGGCAGCGGTGTGTTGATGCCCAAAGGTCATATTTTGAAGACTTTTAGTTCGTTGTATAAAAATGTGTACTGCATTTGTTATCTTGAGACCAGTATTGAAACTTTGTGAACACACCCTGTATATACATATAAAAGTTTAGCCAATATTTTTACATTAAACTTTGCCACTGGTAGTTACAAAGGACTCTTCAGCGCAATACTCACAACTGGCAACAGAGTAGGGCTGTGTAGTGTCCGGTTTGGAATATGAAAAATCAATGTCAACGAAATATAGAAAGTTGATCGATATATCAAAAATATTGAAATACTGAGAAAATATCAATATATTGGTCTATATCTATATTTGAAAATATATTCCGATATTTGAAAATATTGATAAACCGATCGAAATGTCTCATAGCCCTACTCCTCCAGATCAGGCGTTCAGAGCACAAGGGAATCGAGTCCAGTAGGATTTGTTTTACGGTACGCGTAAGTACATAGACACAGTGGCGTACGGGAGGGGGCCCAGAGGGGTCGCCCCCACAATGAGGTCCGACAATGTACTTTGGTACTTTGATGTTTGTAATTTTTTATATATTTTTATGTTTATATATTTTTTGTTTGTAATTTTTCTATATGTACCTATAACAGCACTTGTCCCCCTCCCAAACACACATCCTGGCTACGCTGCTGCATGACAAGTTAACTTTTAAGAGTTATTTACAATATTTAGACATGAAGCTCTGAAAATATGGAATATGTTTTAAAAAATGACCAAAAGTGGACGACTTCTTGATATTGATTTGTCAGTCATTTCCTGTAGTCCTTCTTCGGTTCTACTAAACACGTCTAATGTAAATTAATTTACTGTGTTGCTACGAATACAGACAGAATGCACTTTTATCAATAAATTCACCTTCACTCGCTGGAATCTTATTTAGTCATCCTTTATGTTACACGTCGATTTTCATGAGGGCGGAAAAATGTCCTCGTTCAATTCAAATGCGACTCCGAAAGGTTCATTTTCTGAAATGAGTACCTGGGGCAACTGGAGAAGTAAAGAAGACTGCAGCGTGCACCTCCATGAGTGTTGATGTAAAGAAAGTGAGGAACCTTCACTACCACACACACACATAGCCCTTTGGTATTCATGGCGTATTCCGGAAGGGGTACGACGTTTACTTGTTTTATGTTATACATCTTCTTTATCTTCTTTCTCATCTCAACTATAGGTTGGTGGGGAACATAAAAATTTTAAAACTTTTCTCTCTCTTAGGAGAGCTGTTTTATACTTTGATAAGGTCTCTTCTTCGTGACTGTATCTAGATATTCTATCCATGGTCTTCCTTCTGCCTTTCCCTCTATCAACACGGTGATCCAATCGAAATGCCGAATAAGATGGCCAAGCATACCGTTTCTTGTTTTTCCTACTATCTTCATGATCTGTGGTCCTTCATTAGCTTCTTTTAGTATACGTTTTCGCTCCTTTTCCTTTCGGTCCATGATATGCGCAGCATTCTGTCCCAACACCACATTTCAAATGCTTCCAGCTTGGATACTTCAACTTTTCTCAATGTCCATGTCTCTGATCCGTAAAGCGCCATGCTTCATACCAAAATCTTAATAAATCGTTTTCGAACGTCCAAGTACACATTTCTTGATGTTAATAGTCCTCTTTTCGTATTGAATGCTTGTTTGGCCTGTGCTATTATGGAATTTACGTCTTTTTCACTTCTTTCGTCCGAGGATATTAGACTTCCTAGATAGGAGAACTCTTAACGTCTTCAATTTTCTCTCCCTCTCAAGGATGTTATAAAATAGAGAATCTGCCCATACAAAATCGTGAAGCCATACGTCACAGCTTCGCCACACCTACTCTGCCCACTCCGTGCCAATAAGATCGCAATGTTTCGAGCCAACAAACATGGCGGAAATGAGAGTAGCAAATCAGACGTGCCGGCTAAGACGATGCTCAATTGTTTTTTGTCTTCACTGAGTTCATACGATGAAGATACGTATGGGCAGATCCTCTATTTTATAACATTCTTGCTCCCTCTACCATATGTTACACATATTAGGGATAAATTTGCAGGCAGGGATTAACAACTCAAATCTTTATTACACTCAAAAAGAATTTTAAAAAAGTAAATTCTACAACCTGAAACAGTATAACACGTATCTCTGAGACCAAGGAGCTTCGCAAAGTGACACACAACATACAATATATCCTATGCTTCTATGCATATCATTACAAACGCAAACCATTACTGAATGAGCCCCAAATGGCTTAATATGTAAGTGTGATTCCACATTCAATACTTGATTGGCCTTCGGCGCTGGAGACCCGGGTTCGGCTCATGTGGTTCGGATCCCACGTTAAACTGTAGGTACATGTCCCATATAGCCTCGCTGCTGAAAGAAATGCTACTCTGAAAGTCAAATGAAATCAATACATGATCGGAGTACGAGTATAGGTTCGAACAGGGGCGGATCCAAGATGAACTTCTGGGGGGGTTGTAATACTGCTACTTAGAGCTACTTTTAAGAGCTCCAAACTCTGGAATGGGTTTTATTTATATATAAAATAAAAAAGTATCCTCTTCTGGGGGGCAATCGCCCCGTTCGCCCCCCGTCCCTGGATCCGCCACTGGGTTCGAATCCCACTTTAAGAGTAGGTCTTGTCTTATATAGCTTCAGTACTCAAAAGAAACATTGAACTTCAACACTACAATCCATAAATTGCCAATCGTGGAACTTCAGTACTTCGTGAGTCTCCTGATTGTGCTAATTTTTAGGTCCTTTATACTCAAGCGGTTATGCCTCGTCATTCAACCTCACCTTGTAAAAAACGCTAATTTTCTTTCCGTTTAGTTTCAAACTCGAGGTTGCTTCATAAATTAAAATTGTCACTTACGTAGTTTTTCTCAATCCAAGTCTGTCTTTTCTTTGAGAAACAAACCAGGGTGAATGTGCCACTAGTCAGCCCCTCACCAGTAGTCAGCCATTTACGCATTTTCGAAACAAAAATAAGAAAACGTTACGTTTTGACCCTTATCAATATGAAGCTTAGCTTTTAGACATTCATCCTCTACACAGCCGATCACATGTCACATCGAAATGTCACCTAGTGTCGCAGCAATAGGTGGACAAAGAAGACACTATGTTGTAATGCGTGAATCTACTACGTAAAAAATAACAGACGAGACTTTTTGTTACAAGTGTGTATTTGTTATCTAATGTAAAAATAATAAATATTCTTTTTATTTTTTAATTTGTATATATTAAGGAAATGAAAACAGAAAAAAAATTTTGGTAGATTTTGAGCATTTCGTTTGTATAGGGGGGGCCGAGCACTGGAATTGAAAAATGAGTGATTTTCTAATAGTCAGCCCCCGGGGCTGAGTACTGGAATTATCGCATATGTGTGCAATTTCGTCCATCACATGCCCAGACCAAGTATTCACTTCCCTTCTGTTAATAACATACAGCATGACTCACAAATCTTTGTTTTTCCAGTAGTCAGCCCCGGTAAAAATGCAAAGGCCGAGTACTGGTGCCTCGAAAGCCAAAAGTCAGCCCTGTTGGTAATTTTACTGCAATTTTAAATATCAATATCCAAATTTGCAAAAAGCCAGGTTCCCACTTACTCATTTCATGGAAGTAAATATAAATGAATGAAAAAGGAATAAAAATGGAAGTTAAGAAATTAAAACGGTGGTCAATTCACCAGTACTTAGAAGAGTCTCTCTACAATGCACTGAGGGCTGTAGAAAATGGAATGACTATACGTGAAGCTAGCCGAACATTCAATGTTTCTCGCAACACACTAAAATAGCCAAAGTTGGATTTGGGCAAAATAAAATGGATATATTTAATAGAGTATACAATATTGTAAAAAGTGACAATAGAAAGAAACTTTTCAAAGAGAGCTATCTAGGAGAGAAATGGTATAAATTGTTCTTACGAGGAAACCCAGAATTAGTTTGCAGAGTTCCCGAAGGCAAGAGCAACAGTCACCGAAGAATTTATTCGGAAGTGGTTTAAAGAACTCGAGGTACCTCCAAAGCATTAACGCATCCGATATTCTGCAAGATCCCACCCGAATCTTTAATGGTGATGAAACTAGTTTTAGCCTTTGTCTCGAAACAGGTGAAGTTATCGTATCGAAAGGTTTGAAAAATGTTTATGAAGTCCAACGTGCAATTGACAAACAATCACTGTTCTTCTAGTTTCCTCTGGCAAACGGCGAAACTGTATTTCCAATGGTTATTTTCCCATATGTTAAACCATCGCCTGACATCATAGAAAGTATCCCAAAGGTCTGGTTTTGGGGAAGATCAGAAACAGGCCTGGATGAGGATTGATACTTTTTATGAGTATATTGTAAATGGTATAAACAAATGGCTGGAAGAAATAACGTTAAAAGACCAATAATTTTATTTGCTGAAGGGCATCGCACACATCCAACTATGGAATTTAATGTGTTTTGCATCGAAAACTGAATAATTCTACATGCCTTACCACCTAACACAATACACATTCTTCAGCCAGCAGATGTTAGTGCCTTCAAACCCCTCAAGATAGAATGGAAGAAGACAGTTCATGACTGGCAAAGCCAACCCAAAAACATAAGTCTGTAGCAAAATCTCATTTCTCTTCACTTTTGTCAACAGTAGTAAACCGTTCTTTTCTCTCCCATTCAATTAGAAATGGTTTCAGGAAATGTGGCTTGTGTCCTTTCAATGCAAATACTGTAGACTACTCTAAATACATTAAAAATAGCTTAGTAAAAAGACGTTTGGAAAAAGATTGAAGTGTATCGGCTGACTGATTTCCTCGCATATCCCTTCTCTATTTCCTTGTCAAGCAGATCGTACTGAAATATTGGTCCATAATGTAATGGAAGATGGTACGGTGTTTTGAAAGATGGTACATTACTTCAAGTTCAAAGCGCCAACGATAATATTGAGAAGTCATACACAGTCATAGATAAAGCTCCCGAAAAAAGTTCAAATAACAGTAGACAAGTCTCACCAAATTTTGAAAATAATTTATTTTGGCCAGAACCAATTGGAAGACTTCAGAGAGGCAACGAAGCAAAATAAATTATCAAGTGCCATATCGTCAGATGAATGGAGAAATATAATGATAGCCAAGATCTTAGAACGGAAGAAAGCAATTAAAGCCAAACAAAAAAAGAAAAGAAAGAAAGAAAAGGAAAGAAAAAGAGCAAAAAAGAAAATTCCAACTTCCTGGAATTTTTGTGAAAAGACAACTACTACAATTTTATTATTATTATTATTATTATTATTATTATTATTATTATTATTATTATTATTATTATTATTATTATTATTATTATTATTATTATTATTTGTAAGAAGTAAATGCTTTATTTGCGTTTTCTAACTTAATAAAGGTGTTCAAACATGGTGATAAACTGATGGCTGTGACATATTTCTACTCTAGTTCTATGAGAAATATTCCTAACTTCGTAGAATTTTTATGAAGACATAATTCGATTTTATTTCATATTTTTGTGAGTTTTTTTTTCTTTTGGCGTTTTCTAACTTTTAACTGGAGTAATCAAATGATATTGCGATATACTGGTCATGAAATTTAGCTATGATCTAACAACTTTAGTTCTATTTGAAATGTTTTAGCTTCATGGTTGCTTATATTTTTACGAAGGGTCCGCTCAATACAATTTTGTTCCTGTTTTTCCGAGAAATAAATGATGTTTTTTTTTTGTTAGACAATTATAATGTAATCTGTTATATTTGTAGTGTCATGTAGTAAAATAAAAAACGCTCCATGATATTACATCTGTTTTTATCATTAGTTTCAAATTTTGTTGGCTGACTTTAGGTTCGTTAATGGCTGAGTTCTAGAATGTAGTGGCTGAGTACTGGTATTTTTCGGCATTTTTAGGAAATTTATAAATATTGTTAAAATCCTAATAATGACATTAAAAACACTCCTTTCATTGTAAACTAGACTAAATAATGAATACATATATCATGAAGAAGTCTCATTCTGTTCAAAATTAAAATCAAAGATGACATTCGAACTTAAAATTTGAGTTAGGAGGCTGAGTACTGGCACATTCACCCCATATGGTTGCGTAACACGACACTGGATTTGTCGTCTGCTATCTGGTTAGTAGTAGATAATCTTTGAGAGTTATCTTTCCGCGAAACAATACACTGCATCTTCAAATATACAAAGTAAATTGCAACAGTATATTGTAGAAAGGGTAGCAACAACACTGATATTTTCCATAACAAATAATATTCATTGTCTCATCCATTAGGATAAAAAAAAGAAAAGATATTCATCATATTGTTCTTTAAAGAGAAAATAAATAATAAAAATGGTAATTTGCTGTAGTTTTGTTGATTGTCAGGAAGTTATATAACCGTAATTGTTGTCCCTAACCTTGAGACAGGTATTTACACTATGCTTGTTACCCTGGGATGTCACAAGACACTCTTTTGCTGTATAAAACGAACCTTTCCGTGTTCGTTCATCAAACTATGACGTTGCTTGTTGTTTAGAAAAAAGACAAGAAAGAAGAGAAAAGAGGACCAGGAAAGTTATTACTGTTTTCCGTTAAAGGAAGAAACACCTTTCACATGGCGCAGAGTAAGTCGATATTTCCTTGTAAGAGATTTTCGATGCGTAATTCAAGCAGATGTGGAACACATAAACAAGAAATCGATGGTCTATGAAGCTCTCGCGACGTGTACTTGATGACGTTTGCACTTATGCCTTGTAGCATTCACGCTATCATATACTTGAAAAAAATTCAGGAAAACTCTCTCGTAGTTAAATGGTGTTTCGAGTTTCACCCAGGCATGTACGCATTAACTTATTTCGGGGAGATCCAAAGTTTTCGGGGTAACCCAAGTTGAATATGAAGATAAATTATGTTAAAATTTGTAAAATTATTCCTAAAATTAGACTAAATTTACAGAAAAGTCGGGATTTCGTGGGAGTTCGGACCCCAAGGACCATCTTCTGTGTTCGTCTCTGATTCCACTCATCGATACTCGAGACCTGATTCGATTTCCTGTTAAGGGCGACACTTAGAGAGGGTAAGAGAGAACAATTATCCCCCTCTAAGTTAGAAAAATAAGGGCTATATATACTTTAAACTATTTCATAGCTATATACTAATAAAAAGTATATATATATATATATATATATATATATATATATATATATATATATATATATATATATATATATATATATATATATATATATATATATATATATATATATATATATATATATATATATGCTTGTAGAATCACTGAATCTCATTGCAGTGAATTAGGGTTGAACAAGATCAAAATTCCTGCATCCACTGATGATCGATCTCGAGGCCTCCAATCTGTAGGTAGTGATACCCACCAGGGGCGTCATTTAGGGGGTAGGAGGGAGCAAGAGTTTGAAGAATACATATACTTTAATCGATTTTCTACTAATATACTAATACAAAATGTGAAAGTCTTAAGTCAGTGGTGCTTTTGTCCCTCCTCAAGCGAAGTCTGAAATGCCCCTGATGCTCACGAGACGAGAAAATAAATAAATACAAATGCGTTCAGTTCATTACAATTGTGTTTTTTAAATAATCTTGTAGATTATTTTTTTCCAGCGTGAGGGGTGTAAGCAGGGTCGAATCCAGGATTTTCTGAGGGGGGTGCAACATAACTACCAAAATAACCATTCTTATTGAAACTTTTCAAAATGACATGTGACAATATTCTTTACGCCTGATAACGCTGATACATAGAACGGAGGGGGGAGTATTTTAAAGAGGGTCGCAAGTGATATGCAGGAAAAATTGTTCCTCTCTCTTCCTGGCTTGTTTTCTTCCCTACTTGACAAATGTTATATTGCTTTGCATGGTGAATCCTTTGCCTTGAACCTTCAGAAAATCGACTTAAACTATTGTTTTTGCAAAACTCCTCTTTCTTTTAAGCCCCAAACGGAAATATGACGCAGAAAGTTTCGGAAAGTGTTGCTATTTTCACTGCTAGATTCTCATTTTAGATAGTGTATATTTGCAACGAAGAGGGTGCATGTGCACCGGTGCACCTCATAAATCCGGCCCTGGGTGTAAGGATCCCCACATCATAACATGAGCACATATTTATGAACGACACGTGCTAACGTTTATAAACAAGCAGACGATACACTGAACAGAAAGCTACGAAGATCAACACGATGGGAACCGAAAGAGAACGAACCACCTGAAGAGGGTCTATAAAAGTGGAGCAAAAGAAGACGGAGGCATCAGATGACCACTGATCGCCTACCCACAACAGCTCTGGAGGTCGCACTGGACTAAGGGGCTCAACCTATCCTAACATCCCTGAATGCTGTTGTGAAGCGAAGGGGATTCCTCAACAGAAACCATACCTGACGAGGCTGCCATGAGCCGAGGAGGTTTCCTAGGACCGTAGCCTGATCCGACGGCCTACAAGACACTCCGGTGGCTGCTATGAGCGAAGGGGTTCCCGTATGAAACGTTACTTCCTTCACTCTTGGTCATAAAGGAGCTTCTGATATATTAACTTTGTAAAACACAAAGACTATTTTGTATTTTTATAAATAAATAGATGAAGGGCTAGATTCTCGGTCCATTATTGACTCTATCTACACAAAATATTGCAATATATATAAGGTGTTTCAAAACAACACCGACAACGTTTGGGAGCTGATTCCTGACACCAAGATAAGACAAAAAGTATAGACCAACTTGGGTGAAAAAATGCGTCATTTCGGAGTTACAGGTTCCCCAGAACATGAAAATATGAAATTTAAAGGGCTATAACTCCAATAGTGTGAGACCTATCGTAGTCGGGTCAAGACTTCACTTAGGAAATAGTATGTGCACTATCTAAATATCCATGTAGAGCAAAGCAGAAAGAAAATTGAAATGAAACGGTGATTAAAATGAAGCGGTTGGTGTCAAATATAGAAGGAAGAAGGAACAAAATAGAACAGGTCACTGGTTTTTGAACCTGGGTAGTATTATTAGAGATTATATGAAGTGCGAACGTTAAATAAAACCAAGAATAGCAATGGCGAATGAAACTTTTAGGAAAAAGAAAAGTATGTTTTGTGGGACCTTGAATAAAGAGTTGAGATTTATTGACTGAATTGAATGAATGATTAATAGGAACATCATAAAGAGTTCAGAAGAAAGACTCATAACATGTTTCGTATGGAGTATTGTATTGTATGAGCAGAAAGATGGACGTTACACGAAAACAATGAAAAACGATTGGAAGTTTTTTGAAATGTTGTGTGAAGAAGGATGGAGAGAATTATTTGAGTCGAGCGGAAAACGAATGAGAGGGTATTAGATAGGAGGGATAAAAGAACGGGTTTAGATATTATTAAGGGAGAAATAGAAACTGGTAGGGACTTTGGCTAAGAAGGAACTGTATCATGAGGGACATGCTAGAAGGTATAGTGGCAGGAAAGAGAGGAAGGAGCGAAGGATGCTACAATTGATGGACGGTAGAAGGTATCAAAACAGAAAAATCGCACGTGAAGACGAAGAGGTTAGCATGCAAGCTTCTCAGTTACAGCAAGTAACCTGTCAATAATGGCAGAATACCTATGATGATGATGAGTCCAAAGCTAGAATGAACGGGATTCGGATAAGATTATATATTTTGCATCAAAGTCACTTATCTAAGACTGTTCGTTTAAAGTGTATACATAGCTAATGAACTGTTTGTTTGATTCTTCCATTGATTTATATTATCTAATTTAAGATTAGGATAAAGCAATACTTGTAAGTAGAGAACGGATTTTTATTAAGAAAGTTTTAGAAAAAATATGAAATTGAGAATACCAAAATATGAAGAAATACGAAAATTTATTTCGTAGTATTTTCCCATGTTTCCAATATAAATGATCAACGACTTTGGCCTCAAACTTACTTTCTCAATATATATATCACACATTACACCCAGAACTCCAGTTTCTTGCAGTAAATAATGACAGGTTTCTCCTTGTTGTCTGGAAGCAGTTTAAATCTTCTGTCTATCAAAATAGTTCTGAGTGATAAGAAACTTTGCTCCACGTTACACGAAAGATAGGAGTATACTGGAATCATGCTACATTCTGTACATTAATATCTGCTGGAATAGATGATTTCGTTCATTAAGCATTCTTCACATGCAACGCTGATTTAGTATGCTGCTGCAACTGAAATTTTGTACTTGCAGACATCTGCATAAAAATAAATGAAAACATAATTGGTACAGCAACTTGGGAAATATTCTATATTTAAGTCACATCACTTTCAATAGACAAATGATTCAATTACAGAAGGTTTAGTATGTCCACGTCAATGAGACAGTGGCTCTTGACTAAGCTTGCCGATCAAAAGATTAGTTATCTCCTGGAGAAATCACGGTAATACAGACAAAAACCACCTCTGGCCCTGATAACCGCCTCGATTCAGCGAGAAAGGGAGTCTACAAGGTTCTACAGGTGTGACTCCAACGAGACCTATGAGGCATGCAGGCACGCACCCAGAAGTTTTTGTTGAGAGGAATCCAAGCTTTGTCTGGAAGGGTCTAATACTACAAGCCACTCGTAGTATTGAACTGGTATTATTCTTCACTCGTAAAGACGATGAGTAATTGTAAAATACAGTACTTCCATGTTAGGGATGGCCAAAATTTTCCGGAATCCGGATTCCGGATTTGTTTTCTGGAATCGGAAATGGCACTTTTCGGATTTCGGAACAAATCTGGAATTCAGAAAAATTTCGAAATTTGGAAAAATCCGGAATTTAGAAAATTCCGGAATTCAAAAATCTGGAATTCGAAAGCATCCTGAATTTAGAAAATTCCGGAATTCAGACAAATCCGGATTTTTCCGAAATCCGAAAAATGCCATTTCCAATTCCGGAAAATTTTGACCATCCTTAACATGGAAGTATTTTTCCGAAATCCGGATTTTTTCCGATTTTACTTTCCGGATTGCGGAAAGTAAAAATTTCGGAATTGGCCATCCCTATTCCATGCAGTATATTTTCAGAAAAAAATTATAGAACTAGATTGTTTTGGGGCTGCAGGGTGGCTCAGTGGTAGAGCGCTTAGTTCCGGTACGTGAGGTTTCTGGTTGGATCCCCGACCAAGTAAGTTTGTGGTGGACAACATCGTGTCCGTGGGTTTTCTCGATGTACTCCCGTTTCCTCCCGCATTCTTATTTCACCAATTATCTATTCCATTATTATTCACTCGTGTTAATCATTCATTTCCCTTAACCTACAGGATATAATTGTGGGACGTTAAACTGATTTCTAGATTTTTTTATATATAAGAGAAAGAGTACAGGTGAAGTATGTGACCAAATTTTCACGCTACATCAATCATTCTGTTAAACAAGTATAGTTTTATTGAAAAAGTGTACGTACTAATGGCAAGAGCGCCGATCCCCCCCAAGCTCATGTGGGCCCCCTACTGTATTTATGAATATACAATATTTGGCTTAATTTGAGTGCAATTTGTCTTAAAATCCTTATATATATATATACCTTCTGCATCTGAATGCTCCCCCCCCCCCAAATTTTCAGAGAAATCGGCGCCCTTGACTAATGATTTGCTGTCTGTTATAGTATGCATTTATTCGTGCCTGTAATGAATGAAAAGGAGAATTTGACCAGGAGACTAATTTCTATTTAATACAATGTAGTACGATATTTCAAACTTCATTAAAAGAGCTTTGGAAACGTTCTTTATTGTGGATTAATTTCTATACCAATGAAAGCACTGTCAGCCTTTACTAAGGCTTCGTTCGCTACACCTCAAAGTTAAGAGTATTTCGTAATATATATAGCATTTCTCCTCTTTTTTTTTTTTTTTTTTTTTTCAGTGAACCCGGAATTACAAAGCCGTCATTTTGAAAACAGTTCGATTTACGAACAAGTTTTTGTGAATACTTTTCCTCTTTGTTTACAATATTTCGGGGATACAAACGCATTCACACACTTGCAACAATGATCCTGTGCGCCTGGAAGTGCTTTTGCGTGTTGGTCGTATCTGCTCTGTGTTCAAAAACTTTTTTTTTTTTTTTTGCAGGTTTTAGCCCTCATACTGCTTTGTTGAATTTAGCGTTATTTATTTGTCTTTGAAAAGGATAATGTTCTCTTATTCTACACAAAATTCCGTCACCCCTCTTTCAAGAACTAAATAAAAAAAAAAAAAACTGCAAACTTTAATCATAACTATAGATGTGCACACTATTGATTGAATTTTATGTGTAATGTGTCCTTAGGTTTCAAATAATGGAGAGGGGACATGTTGTGTTTCATATCCACAAGTTTTTTTTTCTTCTCCATACTATGGTTTGGCCTGGTTCAATCTTATAGAGTACATTTAATTATTTATCTTAACTCATGTAGCACAAGAAACTGTCATCGATAAGCATACAAATACATAAGGGCGAATCCAGGGGAAGATTATATATCCCCTTCCCGAAACATGAAAAAAAAACATTAAAATATTGGATTGTGATATGAGAAGAAAACTATTCTAAGAAAACGATATGTACTGAAAATATATCCTCACTCTCGAAGTAGGTTACCGAAGAAAATTGTCCCAACTCTGAAAATGCCCGTGTCTCATACAATATCAATGTTGAACAGGGGCGTTAAATTCAGAATCAACCAACCAAGTGTAAAATTTATAAATAAAATTCTTATTTGTGTATTTTTCTATCCTACTAAGAATGCGCTAATAATATAACAATAAAAAACAAAGCCTGTAAACCCTCGTGGGGGTACGGTGACTCAATAGAGTATTTATTTCTGGTGCGTGGGTTCCCTGGTTCGATCCCAACCAAATAAGTTTGTAGTGGACAACATCGTGTCCGTGGTGTTTCTCGGGGTACTTCCATTACTTCCCACATTCTCATTTCACCGAAGCCTAAAACAGCGTATTCGTGAGATGTTAAAGCTTTCATCTCATTTTCATTTCTGTAACCCCTCTACTGTCATAGTCCCCATTGTTTTATTAACATAAGATAAAATTCAAACCATATTGACATATTGTATCAAAAGTTTTTAAAAGTTAGCTTAGCTAAATGGAAGAAACCGTTGTTTGAATGGTCTTAAACTTCTCTAGACGAGCTATTCTGCTGAAAGAGCTCTTTCGAATTGACTCTTGCTTGAGTAACTTTTTATTGATTTCTGCACGCAAACAACTGATGGGAGAGGAACGCATAAGTTATCGCTTCCAAACACATGGCTTGTGTAACAAAAGATGTTAAAGGAAGTCTCACGGAACACGAGATGTTGTAGAATATAATGGATGAATATGCTTTTTGAGGTCAAAATAAAAATAGAAGCACCTGCTTGTTGATTGCATGTTGTGAATCTTTACTTCTAACAAGGCTATAAATGACAATGCAAAACATGGATTGCAAATAATAATAATAATAATAATAATAATAATAATAATAATAATAATAATAATAATAATAATAATAATAATAATAATAATAATAATAATAATAATAATAATAATTTCCGTGCCATAACTTTAATTATATTATAGATTTATTAGGATGACACAGTAAGACTTATAAGATTATAATGTTATTCCATCTGTCTGTTACCCCACACTCTACCTCTTGAATGAAAGCTAGTTTTCGAATCCTATTTTTTAAGACACAGCTAGAGATATTATCTCGGTCGAATTCCTTAATTGATTCAATCTGTTAACATCTTGACGAGTAACGGCAACTTTAATAACTATCCATATTCTTTTTGAAATTTAAAACGTTCCCTAGTTTATATGCAACCTGCACAGTTGCAATGATATGTTGGTTGCATATGATAAAGGATATGCAACTTTTACTGCAAAATGCCCCTCCGAACATTCTATACATGGGATGGGATGATTTACTATCTTTAGTAGAGTTTATTTCTATAGATTGAGGTGAAATCCTTTTTGACCCCTACTTTAAAGTTTTCAACTGATCTCTATGCTCTTGTTTTTCAAAATACCCACTCGATATGACTTGTGGTCCAGCCATATTCTGGGTAAACGGTGTTGTAGAGGGACCTCTATCTTTCTAACTACTCTTATACTGATACAGATTATACTATTCATTCGGAAGATGTTTGGTGCGGGGTGGCTACGTACACTTTTGTTGTTAGCAGCATGAATTTCAAATAACGGATTAGTATTAGCCTACGTCTTATCAAGAGTTCTAATTTTTTAAGATTTACAGAAGGATCTCAATAAGCGCAGATCCGGATTCAAGAATAAGAAAATTGATATTTTTAACCTAAAGAAGTCCTGATTGACTGACTGACTGATTGTTAAACGACCAGGATATGCCGCTTAAGCTAGAGTCTTGAAATTTGAACAGGGCATAGGATTTGTGATGTATGGTCAAACTAAGTAGGATTTTTGGAAATTTGACAGGGAGAGGGAATGAAGGGTGGCAATTTTTATCTGAAAATGTCCATATCTTGGAATCTCTAAATCTTAGAGTTATGAATTTTTATGTATGGATATCTGATTTTAAATAATTAGTCACCTCTTTTAGAGTTTTTTGATATTCGACCTAGAAGGGAAGAACAGGGCGTGAGAAGGAAATAAAGGGTGCAATTTCAATTACTATAATAGTATGCTTATACCTCTGGGTCCCTTAAGATTAGACACATTAAATTCGATATTTGGACTTCAATTTTAATAATTAGACAAATATGTAACCATTTTTTTTTTATATTTGCCCTAGAAAGGAAGAAAAAAGGTTGGAGTTACAATTGTGATAGATGATCATAATGGTTAACGTTAGAGACATGAAGTTTGATATTTAGATTTTTCATCTAAAATAACGAAAGACAAATAATTAAACGCTTTGTGATGTTTTGCCTACAAGAGAAGAAAAAAGGCCAAACGACCAATCTGGATCAAATTTTCAACGTATATATATGACAATGAATAAAACTTAAAAACTCTTAAACCACCCAACCGATCTCAATCGAACTTTCAATATAGGTAAGGTTCGAGCCTGGGATGTTCTCGTCATTTCGCTTTTAAGGGGCAAAGTAGGGGGAGGGGGAGATATATGTAAAAAAAAAAAGTGAAAGTGACTATTTTTGTGACTTCATCACCCTTAAACCACGCGACCGATCTTATTCAAATTTTCAACATACATAAGGTTCGAGCCTGAGATGGTCTTTGACGGTGTAACTTAAGGGAGGGGGAGGGGAATAGGGAGTGGAAGAGATACATAAAAATGATTGAAAATGACCAATATTAGTGTCGCATTTATAGTTTTTGAGGTCGCTAAGATGAAGAGTGACACTTTCGATGCTATTTAAATTCAAGTTCAGCCCGCAGCTTCGGAGAGGCGGAGGGAGGTTATATAAAAATGATCTAAAATGACCGATATTAGTTCCGAATCCATAGATTTCGGGATGGTTGAAATGAACAGTGACACTTCTGTTGCCGTTTACATCCAAATTCAGCCCCTCAACTTGAGGGAGGATATATATAAGTGATCGAAATTATTAATATCAGTGTCGAATTAATAGTTGATTGCTGAGATGAACAATGACACTTCCTATATGCTGTGCCCTGCAACAAGGGGAGGGGCGAGAGGATATATAGAAATAATCGAAAATGACCGAAATCAAAGAGCGCTTTAGTAATACTCGTTGTAAAAAGTGACTAACTAACAGGACATACTACTATTTTTTTTAAAAATTTAACCCAGCGAAGCGGGTAATTGATGCTAGCAAAGTTAATTCGGAAGTTGTTTTTAGAATACATAAAATGTTCAAAACCGAAAAGTTCAAATCTAGATTGAACAAATTTCCGGAATGACTGGTCGATTATTAATATAATAAACTAACATCAATTACCCACTTCCCTGGGTTAAATTAAGAAAGAATAGTAATATGTTCCGTTAGTCAGTCAATTTTTACTATTACTAAAGCGCTCTTTAATATCGGTAATTTTCGATTATTTTTATAGCATGTCCCCACACAATGTTGCGAGGAGGCATCGGAAGTGACATTGTTCATCTCAGCGACCCCGAAAACTATGAATTCGATACTGATATTGGAAATTATATATATATATATATATATATATATATATATATATATATATATATATATATATATATATATATATATATATATATATATATATATATATAGAGAGAGAGAGAGAGAGAGAGAGAGAGAGAGAGAGAGAGAGAGATAACATCATAACAAGGTCTTCTAAAAGATTCTTCCAATTTTCAGAACTAAGGGGCCATGCCCCTCCCCACTAGGAAAATATCCTATTTACGCCAATGAGGATCTCCTGTCCCATCCGGCACCTCCCGTGGAAATCCATTAGGAAGTCCCATGCAGGACGTCCATGGGATGTTTACTCATTGGCCCGATAATCTCGGGGATTATATGGGATAATTGGGATCAAAATGGGACGTCCTAGAGACGTCGTGTGCTATGTGGGCACCTTGTAAATCCTGGTCTAACTGGACGTTGTTAAAGCGGCATTAACAACGCGGAAAAGTAGGTATTATTTTTTCGGATTCTACGGTCACTAAATACGCAATGTATGCACGATATGTCCAAGCCTCTTTTCAGTAGCTTAAAATAGTGTCCTATTCAATTTTACATTTTCTCCTATACAACAATCACTTTCCAGAAGCATGCTGCTTATTGCTTCCAAGTTTTGAAAATACTTCTGTATGTATCAATTGTGATCAGGCCCGCAACTAGAGGGAGCTAGGGGGCCTGGCCCCCTAAACTTTTCGTGGCCCCTCCATACCTCAACACAAAATACTATTATTAATACAAAAATCACAATTTAGATATTCGTAAGATAAATTTTATTGACTTGCCCCCTCCCCCTCCTAACATATTCATTGCCCCTCCAAACCTCTCTGGCTGGTTTCGGGTCTGATTGTGATGCTAATCGTGTGGATTGCATTTTTCACTATATTAATTTTTTCTCCCTCTTCTACTAATTTCTGGAGTTCCCCGTAACTCCCTACTCTTGACGTACCAAATTCCCAAAAACTAGATATTTATGTAGGGTCTTCGTGAAAGAATCATGGAGTTTCATGAGAATGCTGTGTAGATGTTATGGCACTTGGGTAATTGATTGATGCGCACCATTTTGTTTGGCAACTCAAATAGCCCGTATTCAGGGTGGAAACAAATACAGTGGTATTAGAATCTACTACACTGACCAAAGAAAGAAAAAAAAAGTTCAAGTGTGTTTGCATGTCATTGTGTTTCTATGTGTGCACTGCCTGGAGTAACAGTGCCAATTGCATCGTTGATTCTTGATTTCAGGTAATACACATTATGGATTTTAACACGATACAGATGTATTTGATAAAACCCCACAATATACCTACTCACATGCATACGTCGTATAAATTTAGAATGACATTCAGAAGAAAAACGAACTTGTTAGACATCGGTGCAAATCTGTCTTCAACATTGGGGAGACTTTTTTTTTTTTTTTTTTTTTTTTAAAGCGATGTTCAAAATATATTTGAAGTTGAAAAACAATGCTGTGAAGGATCAAGGGAGCAGAATTGTCTTCAGCATTGGAAGGCGGGTAGATTTGAAACTTATTCTTGGGGGGCGGGGGGTGAGACATATTACGGTAGATGAATCTGATTTCTGAGGTGAACCTTTGTGTATTATACAGTAAGGGATATCAATTTCATCTCGCATTCCTTTGTTGCAGTCGGACACAAATCATCAGATCCCCCCCCCCAAAAAAAAAAACATTTCAAGTCGGATTATTGGGGTAGACAGTCACACCAGTTCCAAGATTGGGTGACACGTGTCCCCCTCATCCCTCCAGGATTTGCGCCAACGTTGCTAGGGCATATCTTTATTATGAGAACATGGGAACAGCTGGTTACTATATGAAACTAAAGTAGATGTGGTGAATATATATTGTATACGACTCCGTAGAAAAAGTTCATGAAGAACAACTTACATGGAAGACTTGCGAGAGCGAAGAAAATTATCTGGTGCAGACAGCTGTTTGTTTTAAAACCCCACAGAACTCGTCAAGGTCGCTGCCGTCTGTAAGGGGCTTTTTTTTTTTTTTTTAATTGAAACAGAGGACGCAATTTATATGCACGATACGATTTTCTTCAGGCACATTTTCTTCCATGATTCTAATATACATATATTTACATTCTTATTTCCATGCATTCCAATTGTTTAAACTCTCGATTTTTTTTTTTCTGATACTGTTTATATGTTTGTTAAACAACAGTTCTTTTAGTGGAGTGCGTAGGAAGACCTTTAGCATTCAAACAGTACGAAATGCCAAGAGATTTGATAAAATACTCATTTCGTGTCATTTCATGTCATCATTAGCAAATTATTTGACAAAGTATATGCTCTTTGGTAAGGGCGCCCATCAGAGGGGGCAAGGTGGAGCGCTCGCCTCCCTCTAAAGGAAATTGTACTTCGAAAGATCGAAAACTCAATAGACTTTTTAGAATAGTTAGAGCAAAATTTGAGACTACATTTGAAATGTCGCTGGAAAGTACAATATGGACGCCCTTGTTCTTTGGTATTAAAAAGATACCAAAGGGTTTGTTCCGTGAAAAATCAAGAGTTTACTAGAAATGAGCTGGTTTCTATAGTAGTTCTTCAGATTCTTCCTTATCCGCTTCTATTTCGTCCTGTAATTTTAGATCTAGTTGGTTTAATGATTTATTATTATTATTATTATTATTATTATTATTATTATTATTATTATTATTATTATTATTATTATTATTATTATTATTTTGTAGCTATCTTCGTGTCCAAGGTTATATATAATATCGCATACGAAGATAGTTACAGATAAAATTACACATATATCCTTGTGTATATGTAAGACGCAGTGCAGAAAATACCATTTCAAACTTGGAGAAATGAAAGAAAAATTAGGGAAACTAGCTCAGATTGTTCCAGAAAGTACACAGGAGACAGTCCAAACTATATCTAAATATCCATATTTCCGAATTGTATTTATATAATACATTTGAGAGACAATTACAAATAATAGAAAAAAATCCTGCAGTTGCTCGTCCTAATAATCGAGAACAAATTTAAAAAGAAGCATAACAAATACACATTGGGGCAACTATATATGTTGTATGCAAATCTGAACGCTTAGGAATTTTACATGAACAAAACACTCGTTAAACAGTATGCCAGTTTTACATGAGTAAAACACTTATTAAACAGTATGGGCTCTATTCTGAAATGTTTTTAGCGTTGTATTAAGAGTTTAACCAATGCGTGATATTAACTTATGTATTTAGTAGGGATGGCCAATTCCGGAATTTTTACTTTCCGGAATCCGGAAAGTAAAATCGGAAAATTCCGGAATTCGGAAAAATTCCGGATTTCGGAAAAATTCCGGAATTCGGAAAAATTCCGGATTTCGGAAAAAATCCGGAATTCAGAAAAAATCCGGAATTCGGAAAAATTCCGGATTTCGGAAAAAATCCGGAATTCAGAAAAATTCCGGAATTCGGAAAAATTCCGGAATTCTGAAAAATTCCGGATTTCGGAAAAAATCCGGAATTCAGAAAAAATCCGGAATTCGGAAAAATTCCGGATTTCGGAAAAAATCCGGAATTCAGAAAAATCCGGAATTCGGAAAAAATCCGGAATTCAGAAAAAATCCGGAATTCGGAAAAATTCCGGGTTTCGGGAAAAAATCCGGAATTCGGAAAAATTCCGGAATTCGGAAAAATTATTTTTTCTTTTTGTAATCCTAAGAATTTTGTTCAAATGCAAACGAACAAATTTCCTTTTTGTAATCCTAAGAATGTATGATGCAAGTTAAGCTGAAACTTACATTCTAAAGTATACACTACTCAATCGTTAATGAGATGTAGTCCAAAAGTACGATGTACTCCTAATATTTAATTTTTGTTTTACTGTAATATTGTCCAGAGGTAAGACATATATCACACTGAGATAAACAACTTGACATAATGAAGATGTTATCATACGTAGTTTTCCAGAAAATCGTGAGAAACGATTTTTTATGAAGTTAAAATATGCGTCGCTTGTTGCCAGTGTGATGCAATTGATAACTTTTATGCTGGAATAGTCTTATTATTATTATTATTATTATTATTATTATTATTATTATTATTATTATTATTATTATTATTATTATTATTATTATTATTATTATTATTAATCGTTTATGTACTGTAAAAGAAAAATATGAACCTTTAAGTAGTAGATTTTATCTGTTGTTTTTTGATATCTTCTAACAGTAATAACAAATTGCTTGTAAATACGCAATGATTATCAAGGACAATGGCATATTAATGTAAGGACTACTCTGCAGATTAGCAATAAACAATAAACAATAACAGATAAACAATAGTACCAAAAAAAAAAGTAACTAACTTGGGCACGTCAGAATGTTCGCGAGAATATAGGGACGCATTGAGACTAGCAAAAAACGTGGTGTTATTATTACTCAAAGGGCCGTACGATGGAGGCATTAACGTTAATGTTAATGGCACCAATGAGCACTTACTTGCTCTAACGGTTAACCTCACTTTTGAGATGATTCTTAGAAGTGGGCGTGTTGGCATGCAGTTGGAGTACTAACGATTTGCGTCACTATCGAACACTAACGTAGCACTAGCGACGTTTAAAGTCGAAATTGGAGTCTGACATAAGTGGCTTGTCAACTTCACGGACATTATATTTTCCTTGAATGCGAGAATTTTGCGCCCGGGAAATTTGCGCCCTACCACAAAAATAGGAAAAAATGCGCTCGCAATATATTTGCACTGGGATGTTTGCGCCCTACCCCAAAAAGAGGGGAAAATGCGCCGGCTATATATTTGCACTGGGATGTTAGCGTCCTACAATTCAACTTATTATTGTATTGTGTAAAGTAACTTCCACTCGCACTTGAACTAGGCTTGTCTCTCATCGTCTCAGTGAGTTACTCCATCCGTTATAATATTCCGAACAAATGAAAAAAATACAATTTTAGTTCACTAAAGGGCAATCCATACAAATACAATTTTTCATTATACTACAAAATTTACAATAAACGTATAAATGACTGATATATAATTATTTATTAATATAATCAAAGAGTATAATTTAATCTACAAAAGGCTGTTTGGCTCTACCCAGATATCTCTATTCACAATCCTTGCGAGTTGTTTGGCTTTTCAGAACACAAAATATAGAAAAGAAAATGTAAAGTGAATGTAAAATCAGTTCAGTAATATTATCAAGAAAACTATTTACAGTGTGTTTACTTGTTGGAATTACACTTCAAACACACAATTGCGTTCAGTGGTTCTTTCAGGAAAAATGTTCCGGGGGGCACATTTAGTATTCCGGAGGGGGGTCACTGCTGGTACTATTCTATTTATTATTATATTATAGACGTATTATTTTGGTCTCCTCCGAGGGGGCACTCTGAGAGCCCTGGGGAGGCCCGTGTTCCCCCAAAATCATCTCTGGAAGAAGCAGTGATTGCGTTGATCCGTTGTGTTCTTTTGGCTTATATTGAAGTTTATTCTCCCCTTATATAGCCACAATGAAAATAAATCACAAATGGCATGGTTGTGAGGGGAGGATTGTTTATGTTGTAATGTCAGCCCCTCCGAGGAAATGCGTAAGCTCCAATAGGTTCTTTTATTTCGCAGGGCTCAAACTTCCCGGTGGAGGTACATCGCAGACGCAATTTTCCCTGTTCTTGAGGTAGGGCGCAAATTTCCCAGACGCAAAATTCTCGACACAGTTCGAATGACCTCGGAAGACGATATCTTTTTCAATACTTTTTTAATATTCTTTTACTCGAGATTTCTTCATAGCTTCTTATTAAAATACTTACTAATATATCCTCATTTTATTGTCCTAACCAATCAATATGGTTATGTTGTCAGTAAAATATTTAGATTGATCGAGCCTCTGGTGTGTAACCACAGTATTTCATATCATGCCCCCATTAGAAATCTTGGCTAAACGAACCAATATATGTTGCCAATAAAATAGTTTAGAATGATTGAGCCCCTGGTAAATAACCACAGTATTTCGTGACAGACCCCCCGCCCCCTCCTTCCTATTACCATATTCTAGCTACGTGCCTGGCTCAGCTAATTCTCTACATTCTTTACCAAGCACACATTTTCTAAAGCGGAAAATGCTCTCTAAATACCTAAGCTCATTATTTTCAGCAGATGCACAAACTGGGTAACATTCTATCTACATGAATGTTATATATGTCGATTACTGGAAACCGCTTCTCGCTATCTATTACCATATTTACTATATAATGATTAACGTTAAAACCGGAAATGGTGGTTTGTACCGCTTCCGGTTTGAATATTACATTCATCAGGGAACTCGATTCTTAACTATTGACTCTGTACATCATGGCCAAAATTGATTGGTAATCCATCAGATAGTTCTTGAGACTGTTTGTTTCACTGACGGACAGAATGAATATATGGCTATAGAGTTTTGATAAACTAAATTCGTTAATGAGTGATGATGGAACAAATATAAGAAAGGTAGGCCTTCCACCGGGAAAATTTTCGAACACAAAATTAGCCATTGAAAACCCACATGTCCTGGGTTAGAATACCATAGATGAAAACTCTACCACTGAGTCATCAATCACCCGCTTATTAGTTTTATTAATTATTATATTAATATAAATTAATGAATGCCTGCTTATGTTAATTATTGAACAATTACATTGTATACTTCGTAAAGTCAAAAATTATAAATTTGTATTTACTGTACATACAGTGAGCGCAGAAAGTGTTCGTACACCTATGCTATTGAAACGAGAATGCCTGCGAAAAAGAAACAGAAAATTTAAGAAGTGTAATAACACACACAATATGAATAATGAAAACTAAGCTTTATGAATATATCAATAAAGAACCACAAAGACAAGTTTAATGGTCAGAAAGTAAATAAATTCCGTAGAAAATGTATAGAGTAGACGCAAAAAGTGATCGTACACCTGACGTACGAATACGAAACAAAGATACCACAACTGGGGTTCACTAGTATTCACCTGAGTATACACCTCTGTATAGCATGACGAGTAACAGAATGAGTTTAGTTGTGAATAGGAGTGAAAAAACTGCACGGTGGGCTGTCGAAATGGGAAGCAACCGAACAGAAACAAATGAGGAGACAAGAAAAGTAATTATTAAAGTGCATAAGAAGGGTAAGTCTTTGAGAAAGATAGCAAACCTCAGGGGCAGATCCAGAGGGGGGCGATCGGGGCCATCGTCCCCCCCCCACAAGAGGAAACTTTCTTATTTTATATATAAATAAACCCATCCATAACAAGTTTGGAGCTCTTAAAAGTAGCAGTATTACTGCCGACCGCCCCTTCCCCAGAAGTCCGTCCTGGATCCGCCCCTGTATAGAGTAGCCACAATCGAGTATTTTCCGCTGTATGTTTGGAGTCGTTGTCTTGCTGAACAATAAATTGTTTTCAAGAACCATCTTCTGCGCACTAGTATGGAGATATTCCTTTAATATGTTAATATACACTTTGTGGATCATCACTCCATCGATAAGGTGGAGACGACCCACTCATGAGGCACTCATACAACCCCAGACGAGCACGGACCCTCCTCCGTGTCTTACTTTAGGGACGAGATTTTGAGGATTCATCTCTGTATTCACCATGCGCCATACCATACGCCTCCCATTGGACTCGATAAAATTAAATTTACTTTCGTCCGAAAATATGACCCTATTCCAGAAAGAAGCCTGATCCCTTATCTTTATACTCTTTTTCAAACTTTAGTCTCTTTATACGATTTGTCTTGTTCACCCAGAACATTTTCCTGGCTATCCGACCATGATACCCTGCAAATATTCCGCACTGTACTGGCTGATACTTTAACACCGCGTGTTTCCAGATCCGTTGCCAATTGCACAGCACTACTTTTTGGAACCTTTTTTCTTTCCCTAATAATGTAACGTTTAACTTGTTCACTCAACACTCTTGGTCTTCCAGTTCTTTTTATTATTATTATTATTATTATTATTATTATTATTATTATTATTATTATTATTATTATTATTATTATTATTATTATTATTATTATTATTATTATTTTTATGGTTTCGCACAGTGATAGAAACATTATACATCGCAATTATTGTTTGTACTGTTGAACGAGGCCTGTCTGCAAGGTTTGCCAGGGGCGGATCCAGGACGGACTTCTGGGGGGGGGGCGGTCGGCGGTAATACTGCTACTTTTAAGAGCTCCAAACTTGTTATGGATGGGTTTATTTATATATAAAATAAGAGTTTCCTCTTGTGGGGGGGCGATCGCCCCGATCGCCCCCCTCTGAATCCGCCCCTGACTCTATAATACCTTGAAACAGCTTCGCACACCACCCCAATCCCCAGACATGAACCCCATAGTACATCTATGATCTCTTCTGGAGACAAGAATCAGAAGGCACAGCTTGTCTACTAAAGAAGGCCTAAGAAAAGCTATTCAAGAAGAATGGGACATAATCAGTCCCGAAGCTACAGAACTACGAACTACTACAGGTGAAATCAATGCCACGAAGACTACAGACAATCATTAACGCACAGGGTAATCCCACAAAATATTAAATAACGTAATATACTTTATAAGCATTAATTCAATCATAAGTGTACGGTGACTTTTTGCGTTTACAAAAAAGGAATTCTCTCTTTTCTTCTGAACAAAACAGTGATTGTCTTTGTTTGGCCTTTCTCTTGTATATAGAAATAAAATGTATGAATGTGTAGTCTTAATTCTGGTTATATATATATTTTCCACCTCCCGTTCTCATGCTAGCTGTTTTCAATATAAAGTATGCACGGTGTACGAACACTTTCTGCGCTCACTGTAGGTATGTTGACAATAAGCGAATGTTATTAGAATATTTGTTGAGATTTATTTTCCTTCACTGCCTTTCGCCTGGTTAAAAAGTAGTTTGCAGTGCTTTGGAGCAGCTGCAGGCAGTGCTTAAAGTGAGCCGGTATGAGCCGGTTATGCATCCGAAAGTTAAACAATCGGCCGGTATGGCATACCGGTAAAAGTAACTGGTTTAAATTGTACTTTGCTTGTAGAAGAAAAAAAAACAGATCTTACACTTAAAAATAAGTACGACATTAGCATTGAGTAAATAAGTAGGGGGGCCTATGTTTGTACTTTCAAAGATTTCGTTGTTGTTGCTTCGAAAGTAAATAACAGTTCTTTATCACCCTGTTCAATGGCAGAATTTGTGTTCTTGATTTTTTTCAACATTTGTGCTAGCAATTGCACCCCCACCTCAAAAATCTCTTTTAACTACTGTTCCGCCCGCCTACAATGTTTATCCTGGATCCGCCCCTAGCATTGACAGGACTCTTAAATTCAAAATTATTATTTTCACATTGTTTGGACTTCTGTGTTTACAATTATAAGGAGATTAGTGTTGACAACGAGACGAGTTGAGACCAGAAGAAGCTTTTGGAAATGGAAATGAGATTGGAAGGAATCATTAAATTCTAGATACAAGAGACGAGAAGAGAGTGCCTACAAAGCTTTGAAAATGAGACGAAAAGCATATGGACATAAATGTGCTTTCTTGTTTTAATCCACTACAGTTTCGAGTAAAATGTTTGTTCCATTCATCGGCCCCTCCTGTACACATGTTTTACCCTGAGTTGCAGACCCGTAGCGAGCCCAAAAATGTAGGGGATGGCCGATGGAAGTTAGGAAGGTCCGATCCAACCATATTATACTTCATCACCATATCATAGTTCATTTGCAAGCCTACCGTGAAAATTTTAGAGGGGACCAGTAAAAATTAAGGGGGCCCGGCCCCCCTAGATTCCCCTGGATACAGGCCTGCTGAGCCGTATGTGACGTCTTGGCTACGGAAAGGAAGGCACAGTGCAGACTACAGAAGATGTCAACAACGAGAAAAGAAAGATGGACCTTATGAGAAACTGGTGGACATTGTATGTAATAGAAGCCAGGTTGCAGGGACGGCATTAAGGGTGGGCGGGGGTGGGCGACCGCCCACCCGATGAATAACCTTGCCCACCCATCCGCCCACCCCAACAGAAGTAGAATCCTGTACTGGCGACATCTTGTACTTCAAAAGCAATAGGTATTACTATTTATTGTAATGTAATAGGTTTTAGGATCCTGTTTAACTCTGCAATGAACAATGATTTTAAGTGGGATAAGCAGTCTTCATCCTAAAAGTGAACAGTTCCACTCATTTGAGAAAATTGAACCACTTGCACGTCATTATGGATGTGATGTCGATAGTGTAGAGCCGGAACTGAAACTTCTCCCAAAAGTTTTGAAACGTTATGAGGAGGAAAAGCAGTGCAAAATTACCTCCGTTTCTCAGTTTACTGAAATGACGGATTGTTTCAAAATTGTTTTTCATGAAATTCACAAATTAGCCGTAATTGCTGTCACCATTCCTGTATCTAGTTCACCATGTGAATGTTCTTTCTCGTGTCTTAGACGGATTAAAACATATCTAAGAAATCGAATGACAAACGGTCGCCTAAGCCATCTTTGTTTCCTTTCAATAGAAAGAAAACTTGTAATGAATATTACTGTAGAACGATGTGGTAAACGCATTCGATGCTGGACATAAAAATCGACGCATTGCACTTTATTAAAGTGCAGGTATAAAAGTTTAATGTAAGCTTGTTCGTACCATGTGATCAGCTCTTCACAATTTAAAATAAATTGTTGTTTCTGTGGATCGTAATGAAGTTTTGTTAATTGCTATTTACTTCTTTATCCAATTTATTTTTTTTTTCAACTTGAGTTTCAGTTTCAAAGATTTCTGTGTAAGGTATGATCAAACAATTCTTTTAGTAACATAGGTCTTTGCTATTGCATATAGAGATCACGTCAAAAACATCTAATGTACACAAATTAAGAATATACGAGAGAAAATATACATGATTTATATTTTTTGTCTCTTGATTTTTTGTAATAAATCCTTCAAAGGTAAAAATGTTTACAGTAGCGTATTTTATCCTTGTTTTACTTTACCTACTTATTGTGCATTTTATAATAGTAACAAAAGGTAGAGTATCTGTTAGTCTGTGTTGTTTGAACCTTCTTTTATTTCTATGCATTCATGTGCATTCTTGGAGGGAGAGGATTTATTATTGTTAAGAAAAAAAACTGGAAGTAGAGGTAATGTGTCTGCCACGCGGAATTCGGTAGGTTGAGTATATAGCCACGAACTCCCGCAGCCCATCCTAAGTCCTGCATTTCTTCAGTCCCACCAGGCGAATGCCGGAATTGTACCTTCTATAAGGCCAAGAGAGCTGTTTTCCACATCCTTGTTCCTCCCCTTTTTCGGTCTGAGCCTTAGCTAACTAAAGACTATAAAAATTGAAACTTAATTATTGTTCAAAAAAAAAAAGTCTACATTGCCCAGTTCTTAGTTTCATTGTCCGCCCACTCACCAACTAGGTCCGCGTTTTTCCGCCCACCCCATCAAACGTTTCTGGCGCCGTCCCTGCCAGGTTGGTAAAAACTCTAATGTTCTAATCGTATTCTAAACTACGCCTATGTTTTGTATATTTTAGAGGTCCACACTTATGTAGAAAGTATAAGAATTTTACACTTTGAGCTGACCGAAAATTCGTTTCTTTAATCGTAAACCGGCTGCACAAAACATATTTCTATTCATTGGTTTTGTATTATGTGTTGGTAATTACCGAACATTGGGATGATTAGTAATATTTAAACTTTCCATATTATTGAACAACATAATACAATGGAAAACAATATTCATTGAATACTAATTAAAAATATTTATTTGTTAGGCTGATGATAGTGGGGAGTAAAATATTTATATCTTAGTCCTCTCTCTCTTTCTGTTTATAGTTTTTTCACATCAAAAATGAAAATGAAATCTTTTAAGTGTTATGTCCGACGGTTATTCCGACTAGACTAAAGGAGTCGGTGATGATGAGAAAGGAATGAAATTGCGGAATGCAGAAAGTGGGAGGAAACTGAAGAACCCCGAGGAAACCCCCACACACGGTTTTTGTCCACCACAAAGATCACTTGGCGCGAGCTGAGATCGAACCAAGGATCCCATGCACCAGAGGTGAACGCTCTACCACTGAACCACCGCGTGGCGGAAAAATGTCAGGAGTACAGATGCTCTTTAGGGTTCTGTCAAAATTACTGCTCTAAGTAGTCGTATTTGTTCCATACCGCCACCTCATCTGCTGTCACTTTAAGCACTGGCTGCAGGTGAGAACGCGATAATGTTTGAGACATACCGGCGACTTTTTTGTGTGTGAAAATAAGACCTTTCTCATAAAGTAGTAAATAACTGCAGTAGCAATTGTCTACGTAAATGATAAAGACATATCCAACTACAAGAAATTAATACAGTATATATAGCCTATTCATTATTGTGTTTCTCTTTTAACAGCTACTAGCTAAGGATGGCCAATTCCAGAATTTTTACTTTCCGGAATCCGGAAAGTAAAATCGGAAAAATTCCGGATCTCGGAAAAATTCCGATTTTTTTCTAAATTTCGGATTTTTTCCGAATGTCGGAATTTTTCCGAAATCCGGAATTTTTCCGAATTCCGGATTTTTTCCGAAATCCGGAATTTTTCCGAATTCCGGATTTTTTCTGAATTCCGGAATTTTTCCGAAATCCGGAATTTTTCTGAATTCCGGAATTTTTCCGAAATCCGGAATTTTTCTGAATTCCGGAATTTTTCCGAAATCCGGAATTTTTCCGAATTCCGGAAAGTAAATTTTCCGATTCCGGAAAACAAAATTTCCGGAATCCGGATTCCGGAAAATTTTGGCCATCCCTAGTATTTAGAAACGTGTTTAAGTGAAGTTAGCAATGATTTATATCGAAAAAGAAAGGGATAGCTACAGCTTTCCTGCAGGCTTATCCAATCACATTAAGAGCTCTTTTTACTTTCATTATTTCTCTTTTACCTTGAATACTCCTAATATGCTTGGACAACCCTGGTGAAAAGTTGTCCCTTGCCTTTTTTCGATATAAATCATTGCCAACTTCATTAATGCGTTTCTAAATACCGGCACGGAAATTGTTAGCGTTAAACACTTAGTGCCAACGCGTAATAACGACTCTGAATAGGGCCCAAAATACTAGGGATGGCCAATTCCGGAATTTTTACTTTCCGGTATTCGGAAAGTAAAATCAGCAAAATTCCGGAATTCGGAAAAATTCCGATCTCGGAAATACCGGAAGTTTTCGGAAATCCGGGAAGTTAAGTTTCCAATTCCGGAAAATAAATTTTCCGGATTCCGAAAAATTTTGGCTAGCCCTACAAATTACCCTATTCATGACTATATGATCAGCACACGCACCTTCGGCGTTGAATTCTGTAATTTGATTCCTGGTTGGTGTTCATGTAGTTCAGGCCGCACTTATGCTGCAGGGGTACCCATATGCAGGTTGCACCCATCAGATTATTTGAGGAGGGAAGAATTTTTCATTCAAAATGATTCTACAATCAATATTGATAATATTAAAAGTATGAAGGACAAAGAAACACATTTGGAGTGAATGGATGATAAATTTAGGGAGATTGCGCCAAAACCCTTGGGAGGGATGGACATCCCTGTTAAGTTTTGTATTAGATCTGTTGCTTTAAAGTCTCGTTGCTTAAAACAAAACAAAAAAAAAAAGCAATATTAAACTAGAAACTAACGAACTACCTAGTAGCAAAAGACTACAATGTTGATCCTAGGTATTTTGGAATACCCAATTTTTCGTCGAATCCCCAATTTTTCAAAGGTAGTAACAAGCTCAAATAATTACATTTATAAGAAAAGATATTTATTGTTATCTGAACAGCTGTAACTAGTACGATGTGATACCAACATAGGAACAAAGTACTATCTTATCGGATAGGAAAATAAACAGCACGTGTTACCTGCATGTAAAAGTCAAATGCACTCTATTTTTTCCTGAACTTGTTTTTGATGACGTAAACACGTATTTTTCTTTTCTTTTTTCGTTTTCTTTTCTTTTCTTTTTTGAATGAAGAAAACGAAAGAAAGAAAAGGAACGGTGACTCAAATACATAGGCGTGAATTAGACTAAAAGAAGATTGCGGGGATTTCCATCTGCAATTCAACTGCATCCTTCCTCTTGGGTCCTTATAGACGAAAACCAATCTTCAAGGATTGTAGCTCATGAATGACGGACAGAAGCGTGATCACAACTGGGGAACCTCATTCATGTTTACTTCATAAGGGCCGCACCCATCTTCATTTTGATGCATAATTGTGGGAGCAAGTGAGGGTAAGGGTAACTTTTATTTGAGACTGAATGTAAGTGAGGGTGAAGGAGGTGAATCTGGGCGAGATGAGTGAAGGTGAGGGAGAAGTATTGCTGTGAATGTCAGGGCCGGCCCTAGACAATTTGCCACCCGTGCAATAGTATCATTTGTTGCCCCCTTTCTCCAGAGAGAACAAATCTTAAAAGCCACAATTTGTACTATTCTACCCTATCATGAACAACGAAGGGGGAGGGGGAAATGCACTTGCACTCAGCAAGGTAAAGCAAAACACACCTGCAGAGGAAAGATGGTAATCCCTTTTATACAATTCAATACCGAGCTTCAATCTCAATATAGCCTAATAGTTCACAATTCCAGTGCAACTACTTTGTAGCTCTTTTTATCTTTATTTCTTGATTTTCCTTCTACACCTGTTAAAATTTAAAAAAAAAAAAAAAAAAACTTGTTTCCACCTTCAATCATAAGGAACTTATGACAAAAACAAGATTAGTTTTCATATCACAGCTGTGGTAACTAACTAAATGAAACGGTGTTCGCTACTATTCGAGAATTGAGTTCTTGTATTTGACAACAATCAAGCAATTCGTGCTAGGATTTATTTAACCATTTGCTTTAGCACTGTCCGTGTGACCTTAAGCTAATGTGACTTAAACATTATTTATGAATGTAATATTCAAATAGAAGGTCAGCTTAGTAAATATAACTACCATCATCATGAAGTCTGTTTCCAACAAGAAATATTTATTTTAAATAATATACTTAAACAGATTTTGCCACCTCTCGAAAGTTGCCTCCCGTGTAGCACATGCATGTGTTGCACATGCGGTGGAGCCAGCCCTGTTGAATGTGAATGTGAGATAATTGACTGAGTGTGAGGAAGAAATGTTGACATTTGAGGCTGGGTGTGAGTGGGATGGGTTGAATAGGTGTTGGGGCATGTGTGAATGTCAGTGTGAGGGAGTTGAGAAAAGATTAGTGGGTGGTGTGTGTGTCAGGTTCGGAAAAAACCTCATCTTTGGGTCAGAGAGCTTCTAGTGGGGTGATGTGTGCAGGATTCGCCACAGGCGGGTATTAGGAGGCATGTTACGCCCATGAAAATATTTAAAAGGGACAATTCTTCATTGAAAAGAGTGCAATCAAACTGAAGAATGTAAATTTGGGGGATTGCGCTTTAAGCCCTTGGGGAGATGGGCAGTGCACAGTATGTAGTAAGCACACCAACTTCCATTTGCTTTCTTTCTTACTTTTACGACTGAAGTTGTGGCTAATATGATTAAGAAAACTATTATTATTATTATTATTATTATTATTATTATTATTATTATTATTATTATTATTATTATTATTATTATTATTATTATTATTATTATTATTATTATTAAACTTATCAACAACACCAACAATTTTATTATCTTTTACTTGCATTTAAGAGGAATAAAATTTGAATCTAGGGTTATACTAATTTTGTTGCATTTGCTGTTAGAACTATATCTCATACTACTGCTTGCAGACAAACCCCAAGTAACAGATTCCCACAAAAGTGAACCATGATGGATGTTACGGGTGTTTCTTAAATCCATAACTAAAGAATCTTATAGTTCGAAAAAAAAACAATAAAAAAGCATTCGTAGTTATATGGTTAGTGTATCTGTACATGCTGCGAAAAACTCAGGATGAAATCCTGATCGGAGCTAATATGCTTTTGATTCCACTTTGAGAGTAGTCACGAGTCTCGGTAAGGGGCGTTAAAATGCAAAATAAACAATTAATTCAACAATATTGTCGGTGATTAACGAAAAAAAAAAAAAAGATGACCAAAGATGAGGAACCTGCCAACTCATAGAAGTTACTCAGCTGAACAAAATTATACGCTTGAGTCGTTTTTGAGAAAATGGATTTAAAAAAAAAACAGTTAATTTATAAATCAAAAAATTGATGCCGTAAAATAACCATGCCAGTTGTTGCGTTGAAGCTGATACTGAAATATTCTCTCATTTAGCTCTTTATTAAAGATGACAGTACATTATATGGTTAATGAGATATAACCTAAAATTATCATTAATTCTTATATTTTAATTTCTGTTTAACTAAAATATTGTCCAAATATAAGGCATATATTAGTCCATGGATTAAATCCAAAATAACATCTTGGAGGTACTGTATATTCTCATCTGTAGTTTCTGAGAAAGAAACAAAATAACTTTTGTGGAGCTCACAAGTATATCGTTTGTTGCCAATTATAATTGAGATTTTATTTTGCTAAAAGAAATTATTTATTTATTTTTGTACTGGTATAATTAGTAAAATACACAGTTAATTAGCAGATTGTTGTTTGTCTTTTCCTATCACAGTATTTACACATATACAGGGTGTTTCAAAACAACACTGACAACGTTTGGGAGGTGATTCCTGACACCAAGATTAGACGAAACGTATAAACCAACCTGGGTTCACAAATGCTTCCTTTCTCAGTTATAAACTGCCGAAAACATGAAAAAATGAACTTTAAAGGTCCATAGTTCCAAACTATGGGACCTACCGTACCGGGTCAAGACTTCACTTAGGAACTAATATGTGTCCCATCCAAATATCCATGTTTCAGAAACCTACGACACTTCCGCAACAATTTTTATAGAGGTAATTGGTGAGTGCTTCAAATTATATGCCCGAAGAACTGCCTCTATAAAAATTGTTGCGTAAGTACCTTAGGATTCTGAAACATGTATTTTTGAATAGCGCACATATTGGTTCCTAAGTGAAGTTTTGATCCGACTACGGTAGGTCCCATAGTTTTGGAACTATGGACCTTTAAAGTTCATCTTTCATATTTTCGGCAGCCTGTAACTCCGAAAGGAAGCATTTGTGCACCCAGGTTGGTCCATACTTTTCGTCTTATCTTGATGTCAGGAATCACCTCCCAAACGTTGTCGTTGTTGTTTTGAAACACCCTGTATATTTTTTCCAATAATAATAATAATAATAATAATAATAATAATAATAATAATAATAATAATAATAATAATAATAATAATAATAATAATAATAATAATAATAATAATTATTATTATTATTATTATTATTATTATTATTATTATTATTATTATTATTATTATTATTATTATCCATTCACATACACACAACAAACATTTTAAATTTCTCTGTGCCTTATTTTATTCATCTTCAAAACTTTTATTATCAGCTCCGAAAAAGCTTTAAAAAATACTGCCGGAGCTTGGCGGAGACTAGACATATTTTCATTTTTTTTTTCTACTACTGAATACCAGGCTTTACGGGTAGTAAGAAGAACTTAACATTTTAAATACACCCTTGTTACCTACCCGGAATGTCTCAAATGTTTCTGTTGCGAAAGCAGTTCCAGAGGAAGATATTTTGTTATCTTCCTCTGGCCGTCAGAAGTTGTTATTGGAATGCGTCCATGCAGAGCCGGTTTGCCCCAGGCTATACTTCAGTAACCTCTCCCCCTTTAAAAAAAAAAAAAAAATGTAATGTAGATCAAGAATATTTCTACTTCACCGAATTCAAAAATATTTATTTTGATCGAGCTAGACTTTGTTCTAAAGTTACAACGACCAAATCATATTATAATACAGAAAGGACCAAGTAGGAAATTTCTAGTACAATAAATGTAGGCTATTTATTCTATCATATATACAGGTATGGAAGAAGTCCCGGAACGGTCCAATATCCCGCGAAGTATAAAGAACAGCAAAACAAAAATAACACTTGTTAATAGTTTTGAAAAAAACTATCCAACGATACCAAACGCAACCCCCTATTCACACCCCCTTCGGGGGTACGGGGGTAAATTATAAAATTTTAAATGGGAACCTCTATTTCTTATTGCACATTTTGATTCTTCAGAAAAAATGACAGTGATTTGACCCAAAATTAAAAACAGTGTCTTCGCAGATGGCACTTGAATCGACACACACACAAAAAGTCCAAAACATTACTAAAATGCTAATTGTCAGTCCCGTGCTCTGTGGCCGTACTGTTAGCGTATTGGACTGCGGTCTGCGAGATTCTGAGTTCGATCCCCGTTAAAAGCAAACTCTTTTCTTTTATTTTCCTAAATAAATTCCATACGTTTTAATTTCAATTAGTACTTTTCTGAAGTTATGTAGAATACAAATTTCGATAATTGTTTTACAAACTAGCTTTTTGAAGTAGTTCTTAGTAATAGGGTTAGAGTTCATAGGGTTATTTACAACAAAAATAAATCATTTTTGTCGCCATTTGTATTTTCTTGCAAATTAATAAATATGGACCAAACATTATTTTTATCGAAATTAAAATGTATGAATTCATTATTTGGCTATAAAAAGTTCACATAAAAAAGCTACTCCGGAATAGCACCGGGTTGCTCTTCTGCGCGGAAATCGAACTCACGACCTCTGATTCCACAGTCCAGTACGCTAACCGTATGGCCACAGAGTACGATGCTGAGAGGCCATATTTTCATTACGTTTTGGCGTCTTCCCCCCTTTGTGTGTGTGTATGTGTGTCGATTCAAGTGCCATCCGTGAAGGCACTGATTTCAATTTTGGGTCAAATCACTGTCGTTTTTTTTTTTCTGGAGAATCCAAATGGGCAAAAAAAAAAAATGGGGTTTCCATTTAAAATTTTAAAGTTACCCCCCGTATCCACGAAGGGGGTTGCGTTTGGTATCATTGAATAGTTTTTTCAAAACTATTTAACATGTGTTATTTTTGTTTTGCTGATCGGTATATTTCGCGAGATATTGAACCGTTCCGGGACTTTTTCCGCATCCTATATATATACAGTATAAGGAGGCGGAAAGAGAGGCAATTGTCGACTCTAGGTTGATACCAACCTAGTCTTCACCCTTTCCTGCCTAGCCATTAATCCAGGCCTGCGTCTGCCTAGCCTATAATCTAAAATAGTGATCACAAGTATTTGAAGTATTGTTCTTTCGTAATGCTATTGTTTTGAAGAGGAGCTATTCCTTTCTCTTAATGCTAACCTAAAGAGAATTGATAACATTCTCTGTTGCAATTATAGTTTTCCGTACTTGTCGCAAACCCAGTAGTGAGCGAATTGGGAATAAATTACTACCAGTATGGAATTGATTTGATTTGATCTTCAGTTCAGCATCTCTTTCAGCAGTGAGGCTATATCAGTCTCACACCTACATCTTAAAATGGAATCCGAACTACATGAGCTTCCACCGGGAATCGAACCCGAGTATCCCACGCCAAAGGTCCGTACAGTAACAGCTTAGTCACGAAGGAGTACACTACCAGTAGCGGGTAAGCATGAAACCGTGAGCAAAATGAAATTAGGTAATTGTGTAAATACTGTGCATTGAAACTTACTTATTCAATTCACTCACTACAGTATCAGGTTTAAACGAATGTAAACTTTACGCATTACTCCTATTTTAAATGTTAAAAAGCTATGGTTTTTGACATTTTAATTTACTACCGATATGTCCCATACTGGCTCATACTGGCCCAGTTTGATCATGGTAATCCAGTACTTTTCCTCACTCTTTGTGTTTACTACAGCTACGTTTATTACAAGTCTACGAAACCAAAACATAAACAAACGCAGAAAACAACCCAAAATAGCACAGACGCCCTTCACCTTCCGCCTGCTACTATATATATCTCTAAGTAAATAATTAAAAACGTACAATTTTCAGTAATACATTAGTCAAATTTGAAAAAGAGTTTCTGCAAACATTTTTGTTCTCTGCCTTGCTATTTCATGATCATCAGGGAAGCAACAATTTACTGACGTTCAGCTGACAATCAGCTGGGAAGACGAATCCATTTCTGGACTGTGTAGCCTAGGAGAGATGCGCGCGCAACCACTCGTAGCGTAGCAACAAGATATCCCTGTGGAAGATAACAGAACTGCCAACTGCTGCATATTTTACTAAACAATTTATAAATAACTTCTTGTTTCTCTCTCACTCTGTCTTCTCTCCAAAACTTTGAAGTGAATTTTAGCTACTGTTTCGTCATACTACAGTTCATTCAGGGTCTGACTTGGGACCCAGTTCAACGTAAAACTTTCTTACTTCATATGATATGATATGAACATGGATTTATAAATGAAGCAAGAAATAGGATCACCACATTCCTAAAACAACACATAAATCTCTTAAATGAAGCAAACATGTGATCTGAACCACTTCAGTAAAACGTCTACTATTAGAGTCCTTACAAATAATACATATTGCTTAATTCTTTAAGTTGAATCAAATATTGTCCCTTTAATTTAACTTGTGAAGCACAGAGTGTGCCCACCATACCATTCCCAAAACACAATAGCTTACAATAATTTATGCTGCTGTTGCATTGTATCTGAGCAAAATATATTTTCCTAGGATGAAGCATAAATGTAATCTGTGCCCTACTTCAGTAAAACGCCAATTGCCCCTTCCCCTAGAGGTAACCAAAAAAGTTTATTAAGATTTTAAATTCTACGCGGGGAGGGGGGGTATTTTCGTATTTTATAATTAAATGAGAGGACCCAACTTTATTTTTCTACGAAGCCCAAATATTAATGCTTCCCCCCCCCCTTCCACGAAAAGCTTATTACTAAAACTTATTAAAGTTAAGTTGCTAAGTTTATTACTAAAATTGTATATAAATTAGAAACTTTTTGTTTATCAGTAGAAACGAAGTTTCATAAAGAGAATTACGAGAAATGAATTTCATACCAGGAGGACTGCAAGGTCATTTCTTTTAGCCAGGAAGGGAGAAAGCAACCCAAGACTGAAAGGAGCAACATAGATCCCTAAAGATCAGTTTGATTCTACTGAATCATTGAATTTTAGTAGAAGGGCACGAAAAGTAGCATATTTTTTTCTTTTTTCTTTTTTTTTTTTTTAAACCTTGGAATCTGATTGCGAGAATAATTGTTAACAATTTTAGTTGCTCGATTTGGAGTCTTAGCGTTCCGTTCTGCACCGAGGCTATACGAGATGTTGACTTACAGCTTAAAGTGGTATCTGAACTACATGAACTTGCACCTGGAATCGAACTCTATATAGCCAAAAGAGAGTTATTTAGTAATTTTATATCGACTACTAGCTGAAGTACCCGTTTTCCACACGGGAAGAATAGGTTTCTATGAAATATTGAATCGAATCGCCTTTACTCAAGTACTAAGTTCAGAAATGCAGTCGATATTCTTTTCTTTTTTTTTTTTTTTTTAATAATATCCTTTAAGCATTTCAATTAAACCGTAATAATAAAAATCCAGGCCGTGTTACGCCCTAACTATTTTCAAAAGTGAAGGGCTCGTGACTCTATTTTAACATAAATGTTTATCCTCCATTTAGATATGCATTTTAATGAAAATATATTATTAAAAGTCAGTTCGAGCCAAGTGCTAACTAAGTTCCAAAATTAATTTGAAATGATTCAGCTATTTTCTCCTGATGACGAAACAATGTCAATTTGAATGTGGAGGTAAAAAATAAGGAAATTGTTTCCCTTTACTCCTTTTTGAAACTAATATTAGCAAACGCTTGAACACGTTATTTTTTTTTTTTTAAGTATGTTTCAAGTTTTTATGGCCCAACATTCTGTTCCTACATTTTGAAAACTTTTTTTCTTTTTGGTACATAACCATTACTCACATATACAAGGTAATTTCTTTCACTTGAGACATCGAAATGTCTCGAGAAATAGTAATGTATAAAGAAAAGTTCCAAATAAAAATTTAATATTTCAGAGTGAAAGCATAACTTAGCTGGCCCTACCTTGAGGTAATGCTGTGGAATAACTGTAATTTCAAATAGAAATCCCCATTTTTTAATTACAGATTCTGATTCTAAATATTTGTTTGGATTAAAAAAAAAAAAAAAAAAAAAACTTTGATGGCGCTGCAATAGGTGAAAAATTAGATAAATTACGTTTTTTTGAACATCCATGTTTTACTGAATAATGAGCCTTCGCAATATATATATATATATATATATATATATATATATATATATATTTAAAAAAAAACTTCGAGTTACCTTAGGTGGTCCTGCAACTAGTAAATTTCCAGAATACAATCAAAATTGTTGTTTATTTGCGATCATACTCACGCTTACGAGCATTTTAAAGGTATACTTTCAGGAGGGAGCTTGTCCGCAGGACACGTACTTTGCAATATCATGACCTACTTCAGCCCTTATTTGGACCCCCGGAGAGAAATTCTAGAAGAAAGTATAATGTTAAACAATTAAGAACCAGCACCATTGTCCTGCATCATGGTTAATGTTGTTGAAATTTTCGGAAATTTTGAATCACTGGGAGAAACAATTTTTCCATGATTTTAAAGAAAAATTTGAAACTTTAAAACGCGAAAGAACTTTGTTTGTATATGATTTCTCTCAATATAAATATACATTACCTTTAATGAACTTTTAAATTTGATATTTCCTGTTTCAAATACGACTATTATGATGGATGCTCCTATCCAATAGTAATGGAATTGAATGAAGAAATAATCTTGGTTCAATTTCCAGATCTATGAGTAAATCTAATGACGGATTCATGTACTAAATCTCCAAAATCATTAAAAGTAAGCCTGGTAATTTTGTAGAAATAATCTCCTTGTACCCTAGATTGCAGGTAAGACGGGAATTTGCGAGATTCGGCCTCTACAAGTTTTCGTTGCTGTTCTTCATATATCTGACCCTATTAAAAATAAACTTTGAAATTTTGTATAAATATTCCCTATGTACCCTGGCTGACGATAAAATGAAGTTTTACGAAATGTGACTCCTAAGAGAGGAAACGGGGCGACCGTTTACTTAATTTCAGTGAAATTGGACCCACACACAAAAAACTATTTTGAAACCACAAAAAATATGCATATATATATATATATCTTTCAAGTATTTTTCATATATATATATATATATATATATATATATATATATATATATATATATATATTCTCCACTTTCACTTCAAAATTGAGTACCGGTATTCACTTCACTGTCCCAAATTTCCTACACGGTACTTATTGATACTGAGGAGGTGGCATTTTTTTCAATTGTCCGGCAAGGATATTAAATATAGTCCTAATAATAAATTACACCAAATGCCCCTACGTATATACCGTACTGGTATGTATATAAGAAGTTCCAAAAGAAATTTTCAATAAACCAGGAGAGAAGGATACAATGGAAGTTCACCAGTAGCCTTCTCTAGAGTTACAACACTAGTCTCTGTCGAAGAGAATAAAGTAGTAGAATGTTGAATAATTCCGAGTAGACCTGTTCACCAGTAGCCCGAGAAGACCTGTTCACAATATTGTCAAGTTTGATCATGGAGTTGGGGTGAACAAAAAAAATGACTAGTGCCATTGCGCGTGAGCTTTGGTGTTCGAATTCCATCCATTTAAAAAAGAAACTTAGATTTATGTCATATAGTTCAACGCAAAGAAATTGTTCCCACTTAAAAAAAAAAAAAAAAAAAAAAAAAAAAAAAAAAAACTGTCGTGGGCAATATGTACTTTTACAACCTAATTCAATTTAATTTATTTGCTATAGCCAGTGTGCTCTATTTATTGCTTCTTCCCGTCATTAAGTTACCGGTTTTCACTATAGTTATTTAAAAAAAAAAAAAAGAAGAGTCCTGTAGATATTGGAACAAATCAGACAATGAGTTTTGTCGAATGTTTTCCTCTCCTGCAAAATTCTTCGGATTTCATGTGTAGCCACATATTTTCTTTGTAATACTTTTCATTTATGAATTTGAAGAATTTATTTGATTATGTAAGAAGTAAGGAAGTTCTTTACGTAATTTACTCCCAACTGTATTAGTAGAAATTTCCTAGCAGAACAAAAAGTAGATCCAACAGTGAGAAACGTTTGGCTAACCATCTACTAACGTTGACAAAATTAATCGCTTTGCCTACCATTTGTCAACCAACTCAATGGCCGACGTAACCTATACCTGTAAAAAAAAAAAAAAAAAAAAAAAAAAAGTTTGAGAGAGCAAGGTCAAAACTATTGGATAAATAACGGCAAATTGTTGGCTGGCTAATAGACACGTTCAACAACGTCGGGCCAATAGCGTTGTCGGTCACTAGTCTACATAGAGCCTACCAAGTGTACTGCTAGAGTTACCGTAAATAAAATTGAACCAAATACAAAAACAGACAAGCCAACAAACATAGCTAAATGAAATTTGTGGGAATTAGTGCGAAGGAAGTTTTTGGAAATTGTTAGCACCTTATACGATAATATTTGTATATCGGTGCCTTGCGGGGTCAAGAAGTAACATACGAGAACTTTTAAGTTTCATATTCCTCGACAAAATTCGCGAGGACAAAAGATTTTGAACTGAATAATAACATGAATTTTCTGCTTTCAGTCGACATTTAATTTCTTCGTGGATATGTTTTTAGTCTGTTAATATTGATCCTAGATATTGAAAGTATCCCCTTTGTCGAAAGTATTATTTGATATTTTGACGCGTCCATAATTTTCAGTATTACAATCCTGGCGAATTTCTCTGCATTTACTTTTAAATCCAAGTCGCTGCAAGCGCCTCTGCATTTCTTTCTGTTGTTCTCCTATCATCTCCTATCAGATTTACGTACATCATCAGCATACGCCATAACCTGCTCTAGGCCCTGGTTGTTATCTTTGATTTTCCCTAAAGTGTACTCCAGTACAAAGTTGAATAATAATACTTAATTCACATGCTACATTTTAATTTCACTTTGTTAAATTGAACTTAAACTTGATTTTCACCCAGGCTATATTCTTGGTTTTTACTATTAACGTAGGTTTCGAACCGCGACTGGAGCTTAAAAAAAAAAAAAAAAAAATGAAACGAAATGAAATTTCTAGTTTTACATCCCACGATTATGCCGTTTACGACGGATGATTAATGAAACGGTAGGGACCTCGAGAAAAGCCTCAACACAATGTTATCTACAACAAACTCACGTGGTCGGTGATCGAACCTCGGACTTCCCGCATTAGAGGTGAGCGCTCTACCACTGAGTCATCGTGCATCGTGCCTCGCCCTAGCCCGGAGCTTGAATCCGTCGCAGTTAGCAGGTGTAGAGACCATCATGCAGGATCAACCCTCACATTCTCACGCATGTACAGTCCGCAGCAAAAAAAAAAAAAAAAAAAAAAAAAAAAAAAAAAAAACCTGCAACATGAACATGTAAGCTTATTGTGAAAGGACGAAGTCTTTTGCTCCAAAATAAATACGCAGGTGAGGACGCCGATGTTTCTCCTGACTTGATTTGTGCCACTTAGACGTTATGTTGATTCTCTGCGCTGTTAAGCATAGTTTCACAATAAACTTACATGCTAATGTTGCAGGTTTTTTGCTGCGGACTGTACAGGACCATATCACACATGCTCCTGCTTTCCTGTATCAAGACGATTCGGTTGAGGCTATAGTTATTCATCTCCCGAAGATTATACTGTACTTTAATCAGAAGTATTTTTCTTAAACCTATAGTCTGTCTAATATAGGGGCGCCTCTGACGGGTTTTAAGATGCAGGTTGCAACAATGAGAATATTTAGAGGAGGAGGAAAATGTTTCATTGAAAATGGTAGAATCAAGCTAGAGAATAGTAAATTTGGGTGGAAGAAAGATATATTTGGGAGCAGAATGATAAATTTTGGGGGGAAAGGTAAAAAAAAAAAAAAAAAAAAAATGGATAATAAAGCTACGTCAATTTAACTTCATAATAAATAGTTTGTATACAGGCTGTAAAATTTAGGTGGGAGAAAGTTCCATTTGGGAAATAGAATGCTAAATTTAGGGGAGGGGAAAAGAATCGTAAATTAAGAGAGTAAAAATGTTAACTTTAGGACATATAATGGTGAATTTGGTGGGAAAAAGGGTAAATTGTAAATTTGGGGATTGCGCCCAAGCCATTGGTTGATGGGCACCCTTTATTATTATAACCTTATAATAACAATAATATCATCACCAGAGGTCTCTTTCTCAACGGTTTCGCCTTATGTACACCTTATTTATACTTCTTGAGAGCGATTGTTCTTCTCATCTTACAGATATCTTATGATATCAAATGACCAGCCTGTGTGCGAATTGACAGGGAGGATGCCAGCAATCTCCCCGTCCCCTCTGACAAAAATTTATCCTTCTTGGTCAAGATTTTTTTTTTTTTTATCTTTGGCAGGGGTAACTTTTTCCCCCTTCTAGATTTTCTTAATTTTGTTTCTTGAAATATTTATCCGTCCCTGCGAAAAAGACATTTTTTGCCAGAAGCAAGCTAAATAGGATTAAAGGAGATGGAAAGATTAGCAAATGTTGAGTTCTGCCATTCCTAGAGAAGCATCCTTGTAGAACTGTGTCAGTTTCATAATTCATTCAAACAGGTGATCTAGTTTCACCTAGAAGCATCTATATAGTTATAATACGAAGATAATGATAATAGTAATAACATATATCTATACTTAATTACATATGTAAAATGACTAGTTGCATATGTGGGTATAATTCATCTTCCCTGTGACAAGTTGCTGTTGTCAAGCTCTGGACCGTGTTTATAAATTCAGTGATAAGTCAGCTTATATTTCATAGTAAACATAGACAAACAATGGACAAAATATGTGTCATTAAAGCATACAAAATAAAGGAACCCGGAAGTATAAATGACAAAAAGAAAACTCAAGAAAGTATGAGTACAACTCTGACTTCTCAAGTGCAACTGCTAACACACGCCGACTTCACATTTTAATGGTTGACATTCAGAACTGATAATATACTTCCTTCATTTTTCCTTTAGTTACGAAAGATCCTGTTTTCTTCTTCGAAAAATTATAGTAATTAAATGTCATTGATAACAAAATAAACGGAATCTGTATTACAACTGCATCTAGCGCTAAAAATTAGGGATCTAAAAATAACTTACTCATATACTAAAACGATATTTCGAAATGTTTGATTGCGAACTACAGTTTTGTTATTGTTGTTGTTCATTAACTGCAAAACTAAATTATTCTTAAGAATTTTCAATATATACACCTGTAATAATAATAATAATAATAATAATAATAATAATAATAATAATAATAATAATAATAATAATAATAATAATAATAATAATAGTAGTAGTAAAGGTCGCCCCCTTCCATTCGAAATAGATCATAGATGGACCAAGGGCTGGGAGAGTTAGACTCTATACTAAGTTAGCTAGATTTTTCAGTGCGAAAAAGGGAAGTTTTTAAAATGATTTTTAGGGGGAAAAGTTAAATAAGTAGTATTCAGAATTTACACAGAGACATTTTTGGTTTCATAGAGTAACGTAGAATTGAATTTTAATTGAAAATTGTAATAGTTTCATTAAAATTAACTCATAGAACACAAAGAAGCATGTTACAATTCCTGATAGGAGCTCGTGTGGTTTGGACTCTCGTGCTACCCCCCCCCCCCAAAAAAAAAAAAAAAAACAAGCTGAATCAACCATTTTACACAAATATTTATCGCCTTTTAATTTTATTCTAATAAAGACCTTAATATATATCATTAAAAGTTGTTAAAATAATCCTTGCAGGACATAACGAAATTGACAACCACTTGGACTTCCCAATGAACGTACAGCCCAACACTAGTTCCAAAAGTTTCGTCAAGAAGACGAAAGATTTGATGATGAAGAAGGTCATGGGTGTTCTTCTGTGATTGAAGATGAGAAATTGACGGTCATTATTGAAGCAACCCACGCAAAATAATTAGAGAGATTGCAGAACTTCAAGTTGACCATTCAAAAGTTCTTCGACATTTGCACCAAATGGGAAAATTACAATAAAATAACAATAAAATCTCAAGAAATGAGTCTCTCGCGATCTGAACGAAAACCAAAATCTATGAAGTCCACTCTGCGCTTCTTCTCCCTGCAAATGTAAAAATTATGCATTTCTTGATCGCATTGTGACGCGCGACGACAAAGGGATCCTATAGAACAAATGACAACGTTATGCTCAGTAGCTGGACAGCGATGAGACACTAACGCATTTCCCAAAGCCGAATCAACATTGAAAGAAAGAAAGAACAACAAAGAAAGAAATTGTTACTGTTTGGTTGTCAGCATGTGGAGTCGTTCACTACAATTCCTTGAACACTGGCGAAATGATCATAACAGAGAAATATTGCCAGGAAATCGACAGAAAGGATCAAAAACCGTAAAATTTATGGCCAGCATTGGTCAATCGAAATGAACCAATTCTTCTCCAGAATAACCCAAACAGCGTACCCCACAAATGACTACACAAGAATTGGACTGAAACACTGCCTTACCCAGTTTATTCACCAGACCTTTCTCTCACCGATTACTATTATTTCATGCACGTAGACTCCTTTCTGCAGAAGAAGTTCTACAATAACCAGGTTGGTGCAAAATGCCTTCCAAGAGCTCATTGATTCTAGAACAAACTTAATTCTAAGCTGAGATATGCTGCTTAAAATTGATAGTTCAAATCCGCAATTATTTTTGCACCAACCTCATACTTATGTTAGTCTTATTTGGCATTACTATATTGCTTTAGATAATATATTTTAAATCTAAGAACAATTGTGTTTTCTGTTTATGTAAAAATTACAAATAGTTGATTAAGGAGCGTGAATTTCCGGAGAAACACTGATTTGGAATGCATTGAAAGTGTCTTCAGAAAATTATATAACGGATTCATTCAAGGTTGGTATGTACTTACAAACAATGGTATTCCTATTGTAAATATATATCTTAATGAACGTAACAAGTCTGGAAAATGTGTATTGGAATGTCTAGCGCTTTTGCACGCTAGACAAATAATAAAGTATTATTTTTTTTTTTAAATTTGAGTTTCCAGTTTATTTTCATTTCTCTTCGGTTTTCTTACGTGAATGTCAACATAAAGTGCATGAAGTTAGTGCTTCAGCATAAAGCAAAAATAAGCATTCTCTGAAACAACTGTACAGTACTTCGAACATTAATGACTTTTTCCTCAGAATTTGCAGACGTGGATAGTACAAGCACGACCAATTAATTGCCCACATGCTGCGGCAGCTGGCCAAATCTAACGTAAACAAAATTCCGATTCTTGAAGATTCGTAAGTACTAAAAATAAGTATTAAATAAAGGACCGAAGTCTCTGTATTCAAATATTGTATTATCAAGTAGTCTCCAAATTATTGTTAAAATATTCAGTCCATTTCTACTCTCCATTTCATCAAGCAGCATCACCAAATAAGATAAAGAAGAGGATCTTCCCCTACGTACAATTTTTCAGAATTGTGTGTGTATGCAGTATTACTATTTCAAAATCTATATAAACTATATAGAATAATTTATTTGTATATTAGATGGTTACATCCAAAAGCAAATTTCTCCAAATTTACTTACAAAGGAGTGTCACGAAGTGGCTCCGCTGAGATCTTTACGATACAATTGTGTTTGCATTTGATATGTTATACGAATCCCAAAGTTATACGTACCGCCGAGCGGGATATCATGACTTACAACGTATTTAGTAATGTAAAAGTTATTAGCTGCCACAATAGTTTGAACCGAGTCATTTGTTCGGAAATGGTTGGGTGAAACTCTGCGAACATGTATACTATCATTTTCAAGGGCATACTTTTGGGGGTATAAAAGTTTGCCCGGAGGTCCCCCGCAGGGTCCCAAGTCAAAAGTTTCAAACAGCAAGAGGGGTTAAGTAGCATACAGTTTGAAAGCTGTTGTGAAATCAAAGAAAATGAAACAAGTTTCGACTCTCTCTGACAATCCTGTGCAAAATGGCGGCGGGTCAAAATGTAAATACGTTGAATACGTTGCAACTTAATTGGAAAGTCCACGGCCACCCCTATAAACCGGAAACGGTGGGACAAATGTGACAACAGGAAAGGACGTGTGGCATTATTTTCAAAGTACAACGATTTAAGTTAAAACGTCTTGTCCCAGGGAACGCACAGGGTCCCAGGTGGAGTCCAACTCAAAAGTTTCAAATGGCAAGGGGGTTAAGTAGCACATCGTTTGAAAGCTGCTGATAAAGAAGATGGAGTATATTCGATTCTCTACAATAATCCTGTGCAAAATGACGGCGGGTCAAAGTGTAAACACAAACTTAATTGAAAAGTCTATGGCCACCTTGAATCCAAGATGGCTGCTTACGTGTTCGCCGAATGATGGGATACGTATTCATCGAGCCGTTTCCGAACAAATGACTCGGTTCAAACTGTTCTGCCAGCTAATACCTTGTACATTACTAAATACGTTGTAACTCACGAGTTCCCGCCCAGTGGCACGTATAACTTTGGCATTCGTCTAGTTATAACATATCAAATGCAAACACAATTGTCTTGTAAAGATCTCAGGCGGAGCCTCTTTCTGAGCTTCCCTTGTGAGTTGGAAAAACTTCAAGTATGGTGGTGCGATGAAATACTCTCTTCGCGTCAAACTTTATATTTTAATAAGGGTGTAAAAAATGAACCTTTCAGGGATTTTGTTAATGGGGACCAGTAGCGTACGAAAAGGGGTTTCGGGGTGTTAACCCGAAACCTCTTGAGCAAAATGTGTTGCAAAAATTAAGATTTACCACAGTAACGGCGTTAAATATCCTCCTTTAAATATCTATGTAACACTGGTTATTTGATGCTTGTTAAGTAATCTAAACGGCATGTTGAATAAAAATGTTTCATCAATATAAAACGTATGTTACTTTAACGTACGTTAGTTAAGGTGGATCACTAGTTGTTTCCAGTGCTATGCTAAGCTGTGATTGAATAGTGTGGCGTTGCCAGATAGTGTTGAGTGTTTACTGATGCCAGATAATAAAGGGAGTAATCAAGGAATTCTGCTTGGATATTTACTAGAAAAATTAGTTTTCGACCCTTACCGCAATTCCGCTTCTCGAACTGCAATCCAGGAATTTTCTTATTGTGATTACTACAGTAAACGCAGAAATTTGGCAACAACGCATTATGGCGTTCCGCACAAGTTTCGTCTCTAAATCTATTTCCTCGAATGTAAATTAATATTTAAATAAAATATGAAACATTACACGAAAAACAGTTAATCAATATATCTATTTCGTGAGAAGATCGTTACTTTAAAATACTTCATACATACAAATAAATATTTCATAAAACGGAGCACTTCTAGTAAGATCTAACAGCAAGTGCCATCTTGTGTGCTCATTGTAAAACGAGTCAAATATTTTCTTCAATTTATTACATTTTTCGATATCAGGAGACACAACCAAATGAATCAGTGTCTTGTGCTGTAGTTGAAACATTATTCTATCTTATAGTACAATATTTATAATATCTAACGTTTCATTGCGCAGTAGTTAAGGCAATGAGCTAAAATATGTACTGACTTCCGGGTGGTGATTACATTACTGCAAATTTTCTCATAGATCTGCATTCTCATTGACTAGTTCAGCGGAACTTAATGTCTTGAGTTGTTTCCAGTTTGTGTACTTTAAAATTGTTTTATAAGTTAAAATATATTGTTTAAATTGTAATTGTTATAGTGGTCCAAACATTTACAAAGGTCTCACTAAAAAATGGAACACAAAATATCAATATCAGGAGGTGCACTACTCATTTCCTCTTCTTGTTATTATTAACCTGATCATTCGTTAACATTTTAACCAGAACCAGAAGCTCGGTTAACTTTAACAGAGATATTAACGCAGCGTCACGCCTTACCCTTAATGGTGACACAAAAAATATTCATACAATTCCATTAAAGTACTTTAACCAATATTAAATGAGATAACGGTTGTTGGTAAAATTGGCTTTAAGATACGTAATCAAACGCCTGAAATTATGTAAACTTGGAAACTTGAACCCCCTTGACGAATTTCTGCGTACCCAACTGATGAGGGCTATATATGTCTTTGTATTATTTAACCTATTGTAAAGTACCATCAAAATGACAGTTATCTACTGTAAATTTGGAGTTCAAGGAAAGCTAACTGAAATCTGAAGCAATCTGAATTAATATAAAAGCATTTAGTTTGATCATAGAAGTGTAACCATGGTTATAATGATACATAATTTGAGCTCAAAACGACAATAAGTACTTGCTTCCTATTCGGCGACACTACATACGTAATATCGATGAATAAAATATTATTTAATCGAAACTGTTCTATAAATTATGATTTTCTAAATGACTTTTCATAACATACATGAAGGAAATATGTATTGTATTTTTGAATATGAAATAAACACAACAAGATAAATAATTCGCATGAAAAAATCTTACTTGATATGCATTGGTACATCCACACAAGAATTTCTTGTAGTAATGTTTTCTCTTAAAATTGATCAACAAACGCTTCTTTCAACTCCAACGTTTAATTCGAACGGGAGCAGGAACTCGATTTCTAACCAATCTTAAAGATCTTATTTTACAGAGTACCGATGGCCTTGTGCAAAACTAAGCTTCATGATAGTTGGTGATTGTTTCCCTAATAAAGACCCACTTACCCAAGGTAGATCTTTGAGCAGCAAATTAAAGATATTAAATTCCTTGCAGAATGACTGCACTTTACCAGTCCTGTGAACGATAAAGGCTCCGCAAGTAGGATGAGTATAGTAATAGTATATTTAGTCTGAATATGTTGTCAAAAAAACAAGTTGCATGACTGCAAACGAAGAGCTTCTTTCTTGATATGACACATCGTAATAACTGGGAGAAATCGAGCTAGGCCTAGGCACTCGTGGTAAGTATGTTACGAGGCCAGTGATGGCGAGTTGCTAGGATGTTAGGTGCATCTCTTCTGGCTTAAAGGTGAGTTGCGGAGTCACTAGGCATTATTTAAAGAGTTGTCCCAACCTGGAGACTCATCGTTCAAAATACAACTCAAGCCAAGGAGAAACGGGTAAGAAAACCAAAGTGTTGTTCAGAAAGGAGTCATGCATTATGTCGTAGCCAGACATTCTTTATACGGTTGTTCTAACGTGGATTCTGCAGTATACTTCCTCGAAACTAACTCCGTGAAGGTCAAAGCAGTAGCCAGGTATACTTTATAGAATTCCCTAATCTGGATTTTACAATCTTCAAAAGTTAACTCGCAAGGCGCTATGTGAGTATGGTGTAGCCAGGCACATTTTATAAGGTTTCCCCAATCTGGAGTCCAAAACAGATTGGGTCTGATTAGCGAAAGAGCGAGCTTCCTGAGGAGGCCAGTAGTATCTGGGTCGAGCCCGGCAGGAGCCACACTTGCAGAAACCGATTGTTAAGTTAGCCAAAAGGATGAGATAGGATAACTTCTACAGGAACTCGCGGACGCAGTAGTTTAGTGGTAGAGCGCTCACCTCGTGTGCGTCGGCCACTGGTTCGATTACAGCTCACGCCAAGTAGACTTTGTGATGGACAAATAACTTGTGCGTCGGTTTTACTGAAGTTCACTCGTTTCTTCCCACTTTCTTCACTCCATTATTCCATTCATTATCGTTGTTGCCATCTACCTTAGCGTCGGTGTATAATTGTGGAATATTCAACTATAACTTTAATTTTATTTCAACATGAAGTTGCACAGAGAGATTGGTAAGACCTAGTACCTTACCCAAAATTGAATTCGCACAACGTTGTAGGGCTACTCATTCACTTCAGCAATATCGAAACTGACTCTAAGGGCGACAATAAAGCCGAAAACACGAGCTTATAAAGGACTTAAAAAGTGTCGTGCTCAAAGAGGTGCACAATACTAATAGTAGGTCTGGATGAAAACATATAACGGACGGCAAAGCTGTACTCGGCGCAATAGTTCAAATATATATAAAGGTAACCAAGAAAGTTCTTTCACTTTTTGTGGAGGTCTGTGTTCAATTGGCCCTCACGCCGTGAGTTCAATGCGAATGGAGATTAGAAAGTCAGTTGTTTGGTGTGAGTATATCCAACATACTATCTAGTTGTGGCAGTTCAGTTACACAGTGAATTTGCGTAAGGAAAGAGTGAGTATGGGACCTCCAGAGAGTGGCATAAGAGCGTGTATGCTGTACGAGTTCAAACTGGGGTCAAACGCCGCTGCAGCGGGGCGGAAGATATGCCAAACCCCAATAAAACTAGGCACACAGTTCTGATTGGTGCTAATAATGGACTTTATCCCACTGTAAACATAGTCAATGTGTCTGTGTGTGTAACTACTGGACGAAACACTACTCGATCAGCGGACGCGCCGAAACCCAACCGTCGTGTTCGTGGAATTGGGACGACACGCTACTGAGACGAAATGCTGTTTGGGATGAAAAGATACGACACGTTGTAGGATTAGAACGAAATGCTACTGGGACGAAACGCTACTTGGGACGAAACAACACGACACGAATATGGGAGTTGTTACATTATAGTTAAGTACCGTTCTAATTAATTTTATTCCTATTTTCCTAAAGTCCTGGAGCACCGCGGGAAAATAGGACTGTACGTGTTGAAATTATTTTAATAAAGATGTTCTTATTTTCAGTTCATAATTAAGTTTAAAAGCCTGTGGGTTCGATTTCAGATCCCGAAGTAACTCCGTGATTTTGTATCAATATTACAAAAAAATTATGCCGTATCCAAGCACATAATCGAACAAAGATAAATTAGCTTCAACGTTACATAAATCGAGGATTAGACCCAACTAAGAACGCTAAAGCATATGGTATCAATTCATTACTTTTAAGAATGTGGAAAACTCGAACTCATGTTTAAATTTTATATATGAAATTTAATTTAATCTCCATTTATAACTTTGATAAGTTGGTGCCCGCACACAAGAACTGAAGGTCACATTTATATCATCATAATTTCTACAATTGTAACATCACTAATCGAATCCAATTCAACCTAACAGTTCCACTTGGCTGCAAATTACACTACATCAAATATTAGAGGAGACATTCTTTTCCAATTTGTTACACATGGGAGGCCTAGTTGATCTAATATATAGACAGGGATAGTACGTACGTACTGTATATTATTTGATATGAATATATTTGTGAAAAGCAAAGTTATATTAGCAAAGTGTCGCTTGAAAGATAGAGCTATTTAAATTACTAACCCGACTATATGCCAGACTTTTATGCTTAAGAATTTACGGTAACCTTGTGCATTCCTTTTGACAATTGAATTCAAATGACGTACTCAATAACCGAAAGCAGTGGATTTCACAATGCAAGTGCATTTTTTCAATCTTTCCACTTTAAAATACCGTCTTCTGAGTATGCATATCTCGTTTACACTTTGCGGGTTTGTATTGCAATAATAACTAAGTGGATAATGAATTCAGCGTGATACAGTCATTAATACACCAGTAAAAATGAAAACTCTTGTATTCGTTAGTATTCTTAAAGGTTAACAAGAATCCCATGATACTTATATTATAGGGAGGGTGTAGATTTTTAATTTTACTCGTAGATAAGTTATCCTTATAAATAAAAGGAGTCCTCACTGACTGATCAACACCCAACAGGCACGGAGGAGGGTTTGGAGGAGGAGGAGGGTACAATGATTTTCGGAGGGTGGCTCAAATTTAATATGAAGATAAATTATACTAAAATTTGTAAAAAATCACACCTAAAACTACAGAAAAGTTGAGATTTCGGGGGTCGTCGTACCTCCAGGACCCAGCTCCTGCTTACGTCCCTGACGCCCGGTGAATAGGATTTATGACGTAAGGTACCTATAAAAAAGGATTTTTGGAAATTCTGCGGGAAAGGAGGAAAATTGGGTGACAATTATAGTAAAATGTACCAAATTTCTGAAGAGTAGAGACATGAACTTTGACATATGGACTTTACATTTAAAGTAAGACACATGGTTCACTATTTTTTCTTGTTTTCCGTAGAAAAAAAGAAAAAGGATGGGGGTTGTAATTGTTAAAATTAGATAGCATAACTTGAGAAATCCGTTAAGATTAGAGACATGTTAATCGAAGACGTTTTTCGGCGTTTTTTCTTTGATGTTTTCCTTAGGAGCAAAAAGATGAGCAGGAAGAAAAAGATGGGGATTGTAATTGAATGTCATTGCGAAAAGGCCATATGTCCATCCCCACCACACCTTCATTTTAGTGCAAATTTGAGACGTACGCAAAGAAACTCGCATCCCTTGTGAAAAGACCAATTGTATGGTAACATTATGTTACATATCCTACATTATTGCCTCAATATCATCGATGCCATTGTACACATCGAGTTTGCAATCCAAAGTTTTTCTTTCTCCTCAACAATTTACTTTATGGCCTTTTCGAAATGATTGATTCAATTATTATAATAAGAGATCATGTATAGAATTCTCTTAAGATTAGAGATATGACAGGTCGAGCAAATGCGACGATCTGGGTGCGAAGTCCCCATCTAGCCGAAGCCCCAAATCTAGTCTATCTGTAGAAAAGAAGTCCTAAGTAACTGACAAACTAATCAACGCTCAGGCCAAACTACTTAAGCTAGAAACTCGAAATTTAGCCAGTTTATAGGATAAGTATCCTAGAGTACAGCTAAGGAAGATTTGGGGAATTTCAACGAAGAAGAGGACAGTGGGAGTTTCAACTTTTAAAATAAAATGCTTCGAATCCTTTATTGTTAACTCGAATAACCCGAAATCCTTTATAGTTAAGAGACACTGGCATTAGGACTTTTCGTTTAAAATTATAAAAGATATGTTATATATATATATATATATATATATATATATATATATATATATATATATATATATATATATATATATATATATATATATATATTTCATCTTAGAAGGGAAGAAAAAAGGGCGAAAATAAAAAAGAATAGAGTTGCAACTGTGATAATAAAGTGACAATATCTCGAGATATACATACATGTTGAGTTGATTTTGGGTTTATCGTCCCTTTCAGCAGCGATGCTATATGAGACGGGGCCTACTGATTAACGTGGAATCCGAACCACATGAGCTCCCGCCGGGAATCGAATTCGGGTCTCCCACGCTAACCGCTTAGCCACGAAGGAGCTATATGTATATGTATTGTATGTATGTATGTACAGTATATAGAAGTTATATGTAGTAATCTGAATGTGTTGGGAGTCTTTATATCCTTTTTGTGTGTGTGTCTCGTATTAAACCAAATACATTGGTGTATTCAGTGTAAGCTCTTTAGTCTGACTGAATATAATATAATAAAACAGTATACAATTTTGGAGAAAAAACAATTTTGAAAACTGATTTGTAAGAAAATTTTGCGTGATAGGGAAAAACGAATTTCATTTTGGCTATCAGTATGGTAGAAATTATTATTCACCATTAAAGAAATACACAAACAAAAAACATAACATTGATATTAATTTGCACCCGTGTGTTATTTGTGCCCCATACTTAACAGACTTTCCTGAGTTTTGCAGTCAATTGGATATCTCGTACACATCACTGTAATAGGCATCTATCACAGAGAAGAATCATCGGCGCAAATCTGTCTTCAACAGTGGGAGGACAGGTAAGACTGTTCCCATAATCTATTTTTTTAAGCGATGTTCAAAATATTTATGAAGTTGAAAACAATACTGTGGACGATCAGGGAGCGGAGTTATCTTCAACTGGGAGGCGGAGAGGTTTGAGGCTTATTCTGGGAGGGGGAGATAAGATTAGGGATGCGCACGAGACGAGTCGAGACAGGATTTTCCTGACAAAATTCGAGTCGAGACACGGCTCTTCCAATAGTAAAATATACATTTTTCGAGTCGAGACCACTTTTACAGCATATTTTCGAGACGAGACAGCCACAAATCTTGTCTCGTGCGCATCCCTAGATGAGATTCATATTGACTCATATTACGGTAGATAACTATGATTTCTGAGGTGAACCTGATGTATATTTTACAGCAAGGAACATCAATTTCAGCTCACTTTCTTTTATTGCAGTCGGACACAAATCATCAAACACATTTTAATTTGGATTATTGAGGGAACAGTCTCCCAGTTCCAAGATTGAAGAGACATGTCCCCCTCATCCCCCCGGGATTTGCGCCAGTGGGAATAACGTACGAAAGTTCGTTAAGAGAGTCTACAGAGTTATGTTCGTTACAACAAGCCAAATTCTTTATATGCATTTCTTAATTAGCATCTTACTAAAACATTTCCGATTCGTTGGTTATCCAGCAATGTGATGCAAACGGGCGATCATTTGAATTTAGAGAAAACAAACTGTTGCAAATCAGAAATAGCAACGAGTTGAGTTGAGTTTAACGTCCCTTTCAGCAATGAGGCTATATGAGAAGGAACGTACTGATTAACGTGGAACTCGAATCAGATGGACTCCCGCCGGGGATCGAACCCCGGTCTCCCACGTCAAACGCGCGTACGCTAACCGCTTAGCCAAGAAGGAGTTTAGATGTAGTGACCACATGCTATCCAACTACAAATAGGCAAAACAAAAGGCTAAGGTTATGAAAGAATACGTAGTATTAGTACTTCCTTGATAATGTCATGTGATAGAAGTAAACAAGTATATACCGAGAATTTCTACCGTGTTAGTTGGCAACCGTGGCGGCTATATAATTCCTAGGTTATATGACGCAAGCGCATATACGTCTCAGTAATCGACTGGGAGCAATAGTGGGTGTTGGAAGCAAACAAGCTGAGGTACTTCACAGAGCTGGAGGAGATAATATAGGTAAGTGATATATGATAAATGCAATTTACAACATAAAAGGCTCGAGAGCTTTGTATTGGTTTACATGTCTTGCTTTGCAATATCAATATTTTGTATTGAACGATTTTTTTTTCTTTACTGCTTTTATCTGTTAAAATTTTAAATGTCCTCCTCGGTGAATGACATCTGCCATACAATATCGTGTTTACTCAAAGATCAAATTAAGATAAACTTACAGTAATAACCACGCGTTTAATTTTCCTTTCTACTGTTGAGTAATCACATATTTACGCTAATGTGCACTTCTAAAATATCTTGCCGAAACTAAACCTAGAAATAAGTCTGCAAAAATAAATTGAATAGCATAGGTGTATACATAAAAATTACATAGATAATCACACCCAATGATTATTAGTTAAAATTTTCAACGAATTTAATATGATGGAAGGGTACGAGTAATTCATATTTTTTAAAATATGATTCTGATAATCAAATTTTGTGACTACAAGTCCTGACTTAAAATTTTTCCCTTTAGACCAAATAAGTTGGTTAATAAGGCGGAAATAGTTTAATTTTCCTATCATTCAACACGAATGCCTTACTAGTCCCTATACAAGAATTATTTTCGTATAATCGAGTTCGTACTGCACTTCAGTTTGATGCATCCAATTGAAAATTTCTAGCATTTAGAAGAAAGAAAAAAAAATATGTAACCGTTCAGTGTGTGTGGAATACTGGGGAGATTGAATCTGGAATTCTCAATTTCTACTGGATGAAAGTGAGTTTTTTTTTTTTAAATCATATCAGTAAGCAGGGTTCCGATCCTGGGGGCCGGGGTCCCGGGCCCCCCAATCTCATGTGAGCCCCCTCATTGTGTTTATGAATATACAATATTTGGCATAATTTGAATGAAATTTGTCTTAAAACTCTCATATGTCTTCATCTGAATACCCCCCCCCCAAATTTACAGAAAAATCGCACCCTTGTCAGTAAGGATTTAATAAAGAATGCCGCCGCTGTTTTTCCTTTGTGTATAAGTAACTGTTTAGCAGGGCGGCGTCAGATTTTTTCCTTCTGGGTGAGCCTCATGTGAGCCATAAAATAATAATAATGATTCGAATCAATAGGGGGGATGAGTGGCATATCCCCCTCCCGTCAAGTAATTTCTAGTGTTCGTAAAAAAGAAAAAATAATCCTTGCCAGGGGAAATTGTGTATGTTCCTCATTTTATATTACTCATTGTGAAAAAGAAAAGCTATCTAAAAACGTTCCACCCCTCGTCAAATGGCTTGATTTAAACCCTCATAATAAAAACAGAATTCCAGACATACGAATGTACAGTACACTCAAGCGGAATTAATTAATCCCTTCACTTCTGTAAAATCAATTTAAAATTATGAATGTTAGTTTATTAAAGCTAGCTGCTGCAGGCTCTTGGCAACGTATTCTATATATATTTATTACTTCATGATTAAAATTAGTTAGGTTATATTTAAAGGAAACAAACGAGAAGGAATGCCATAGGAAAATGGTAATATTACCCATAGCTTCTTAACGAAATGTGGAAATTAGAAACACGTTTCTGCGAATTCTTAGGGTCTGAAGAACCCCGGGATAGATTTTGTCAGAGGCTATAAAGGTCAAGGTAAATTAATAAATGTATACATTTGGTTCTTTCTGGTAATAACTCGTTTCTATATTGCCTTCGAACGTACTATACAGTTGTAATCATGCTGTAACACTGGTTAGGTTGTAATCAGGAATGGAACCATGAGTTTATTGTGACGTAACAATATTGAATACAATGAACATACAATGTAGCCAAGGTCTAGGTGAATATTGTAAAATTATGGCTTCAGATTTTTTGTCCGAAAGCCCGTTCTCTGCGTTGCCATCAGCTGTTATGAAGAGACAAATTCTGGATGTATAATGAGGTTGAATGTAACTCCTCCCAATACTTTTGCAAGGTTGTACACTAAAATAAGTGAATTCATTATCTTAATTAAAATGTCATACTTGATAGATGTAAGTCTCTATACCTACTTTTTGGGCCACTCTGTATTAGTACAAAATTTATTAAAAAGCTTGTCTCTCAAACTCAGGAGGGGCAATTGCCCCTGGGAGACTACGAATTGAAAGTGGAATTTCTGTATTAATTAACAAATAAAAACCCGACAAAATATTATTTCTTAAAAATTGCGACAAGATTTTTCAAATCTGGATAATCCCGCTTAATTGGGATGTATGCAACTCTACAGCACAGGTGTACTTTGTAATTAATGGATGGCAGCATTTCTGTTGTTCTTCTAAAGTAATGCAGTCAGGAAGATTTTAAAGGGCTGGGTTTTTAAATACTAAAAGCAAACTATATCCTTTTCAGTATATATAGAAACTTAACACGTAGCTTCCAAAACAAGTGAGAAAATCATATTTTCTGTATTGATTAAATATGTAGTACAAAACAGATAAAAAAAAAAAAAAAAGTTACCATCATACGGAGACAATCAACGTGATCGTAAGTTACTGATATGAGCAAGGGTGGCCCGAGAAAACTTCTTTCGGAAAGACGAACTTAGACTTCCACAACTATTTTGGTAGGAAGACTCAAGAATACATTTGCCATCGCGAAAATTCGACCAAGGCCTACAGGTCCTCGCCTCTTGATCCCTCCGGGACCTTCGAGCCTTGGGCCCTTGGCAATCGCCAAGTAGCCAACGTGGCCAGTCCGGCACTGTATGCAGTATGTTGTTTAACGTACTTTCACCATCCGTGAAGTTGAGACCACCAGTTCGTAGGAAATTTATCATATTAGTAAGCTATTCATATGGAAATAAAAGCTGTGTATGGAAATCAACTGGTTTGACTTTGCGTTTACATTGGTACCTAGGTATAAAGTATAAAATAAAACCTTGAAAGAATAAGTTCAGTATTATTCAATATAGTGAATTCGCGATAGTGTGTATCCAGTTATGCATGGATAATTAGTTTTAGTATTATTTTAACGCGTTGAGTGGTTTAAAATATTTTTAAAAAGCGTTTTTGTTCTATGCTATTAGTATAGGAGATGTACACGCCTGCCCCTTATGTCGTTCTCCGTAGGTCAGCGGTTTGGGGTTCAATTAGTGGCTGCAGAATAAGCAGACGGGATATTTCCAGATTACTCCAGACAGTATCCCCCCTCCTTCAGTATTGTATATAAATACTTTATACGTACGCAAATTGCAGATAATGTCTTAGCGGTTTATTCTTTTAAGACTCTTGATTGACAAATACAGTTGCAGTTCAGTATGTATGAGATCGGAGATTGTTTCTTAACTTTGTTTACAAGGTTACAGTAGTATGAATATATGGTGGGATTTAATTTTCAAGCATTATGTGAAGTGTTATTGTACGTACTAGGGCCTATGCTATGATTGGAAATAATTATTTTCCTTTCTTCCAAGTTCTGACTTCTTTAATTCATTGCAGGTAATAAAAGCATCCGCTTTGGGTGATATATAAAATCAGGGCACGAAGTTTCAGGTCGCCATTGGAGGCCAAATATTTTAGTTTGACGATATTTCGAATTGTGAAAAAAACATAGCGACCAAACTCTGATCTGGTAACTTCCCATAGTTGGAACACGTCCATTCTAAATTTTCCCGTCTTGTAAAATTATGCAGAACAGTAGTCCGAAAGCAGTCTCCGTTCCCCTCCCTCTCCCCAAAGATTTGCTCATGAGTATTCGGGGACATCTAATGAATTATAATAATCAGTGGCAACTTTAGCGGGTAGGCTGGGTAGGCGCGGGTCTACCCAAAAGTTTTCAAAAATATATAAACTCTAAAAGATATGATAAAGAGTAAATATATTTTCCACTTTTTATATTAATGGTAGATAATTAAGAAATGTCAACCACCACTGTGATAATTATTTCCTACTGTCATTAATCAAATGTGTATATGTATTCATAAGCAAAGGAGCGGGCCTACCCAAAATTAAAATCCTAAAGCCGCTCCTGGTTATAATGTCAATTTTATCAACGCGCGTGAATTTTGCAGTTCGTCTGATTAAATTTATTTTTACATATTTCAAATTTCGGAAGAAGTCATAAAATTTTAGGAGCATTTCTCTCTCTCCCTACCCCCTCTCTCGCTCTCAGATAAAAAATATTTAAGTAGATTTCCTAATATTACCTCTTCGTATTAAAAAAAAAAAAAAAAAAAAACCTAAATATATGCTTTGAAAATCGATCTAAGAAAAGAGGATGCATACATAGATATGGAACTCTATGCAAAGTGTATTTTGTTCCTATAGGGGTCAATGATATTAAGTAGCCAGGTTAAAATTAGTTTGTGGTAGACAAATGGCGTTATGTATGAGTTTCTTATAAGTAGTATGTCCTTTTCGGTATATCCTTTCATTTTCAATCGTAACAGGAAATTCTGCTGTGTAGTACATGACCTTTGAATGGGATTGGTGAATGACAATTGAATTGAATGCAGAGAGATGAAGGTGAAAATATCGTCATTGCATAGAGGACAAAGAGCTGTGCAGTGGGAGAAGATCAAGCAAGTTGAGGGTTCTTCGTTATTCAGGGAAATGTTAAAAAGAAGTTAAACGCTGACGCAACCGTGGAATTTTTCTTTTTAGCCTTTGGTACTTTTCCAGCTGGCCTGCCGGTTGTTATTGACGTGCGAGAGACGAGAGAGAAGAAAAAAGAAAGAGGGTCGTTAATTTCATTGACCTTGACCGAAATATATAAATTATGGCGCACCATGAGTGGACGAACTATCAGTTTCCCCTTTATCAAGGTTCGACATATAACGTGGAACATCTTATCTGAGCCGGATGCAACATTTTGCATCCTTCGTGGAGAATGCTTGTGCTCGAAACATTCATGCTGAAGTGCAAATAGCTGTATAAAGCTGTTTAAATCGTTCCTAGCCTATAATGTTAATTGTGAAACCCTTTATTATTATTATTTAATCCACTATTTCTGTAAAGTTCGCTAACACGATTTCAATTTTTAACTGTCCTATCAACAAATTTTGTTTTGAGGTTCTTACCCAGATTTCTTTCAAACCATTGTGACTGCTTTCCTCATTCCCTGAATAAATCTTCCTCCTCCTCCTTACCCACAAATTAATAGTGTGGTAGTTCCCCGCTGCTTTCCACAATGTTTCAACTGCTAGACCTTGCCTGCAAGTTACCGTATCAGTCACTGGATTATTCATTCTAGCTTTGGAACTACGTATATATAAAACTTAAATGTATGAAGCATAGTCTTAGATTGTATTTTCTTAATGCCTGATGAAGGCAGTAATATTGCCAGAGTTATAACACATTAATATAGGTTTGCTTTGGTCAGGTTTTTATTTTCAAGAACTCTTTACAGGTTCTTTCATTAGACAATGTATTCATAGGTGATTCCTTTAGTTATATACCGGCAACTTTCAATTTCACAGTAGGACGTAATCCTTCGATCGAGAAGGAAATGAAGATAATGAATTTCATGTCTACAGGCTTATTTATTCCAGGACATTATCGAATCTTAGAGGGGAAAAAAAGATAAAGAACAAAATGAAACATTTCAGTTGAATATCTCACGATTAATCCCTCTAGACTAAGATACGGATATTTAAAATATATGAATGATAGAGGAGTTGGTGGAATGAGAATGCGGGAGTACTCCGAGAAAAAAAACACGGACACGATGTAGTTCACCACGAACTAGGGGATTGAATTAGGGACCCCATTAACCAAAGGCAACCTCACTTTTACTGAGCTACCGTACTCCCCAGGGAAAAAATAACAGTAAAGTTTCAATTTTCGGCGAAATTGAAGTGGCAAGGGCGCTGTGGATAGCAAAAATCGCGGATAAGAGCCGGTTCAGACGTGCAGAAAAGTCTGTTGCGGGCCCGCAACAGAAAACTCTGTTGCGGACCCGCGCGAGCCGGAAATACATTGGTTCTTATCATTCATGCCACACGTGCAGACTTTCCCGCACGACTCTGCTGCGGGCCCGCAGCGGGCGAAAATTGAGTTGCGGGGACTGCTGGCTCGCAGCGAGTCCGCACAGGTGTTGCGGGTTGGAAAACCATTGCTGGCAATGAGGCAAGCCACACGTGCAGACTTTCCCGCGCCCGCAGAAATGGAAAGCGAAGAACTGAATGAAGAACTATTCATTAACGAAATACAAAAATATCACGAGATATGGAATTTAAGGCGCGAAATGTATAGAGATAGAAATAAAAAAAACAAAAACAAAAAAAAACGGGATGCATGGAATAAGGTGTGTGAAACCTTATGTGAGAAATTTAATGAAAAAACAGAAGAGGAAAAAAAAACAGCATTGATATGCATTATTATTACTTTTCAATGTAAAAATCTAATATTCATTTATTGTTTACATTTGATTTTCGTTTAGCCTCGTTTTCCAGCAGAGAGGCGATGAATACTTTTTTGTGATAACAATAGACAACAAATACGCTTGGAGAAAAAGCCTTTATTGTTAATGCAGTTTCTTTGATGAAATTTCTTGTCACTCACTCCGGAATGAACCAACTGTTTATAACGTACGTTGCATTATACTTTACGTCGAGGCAAGGGTGCCCATCAGGGGGGCAAGGTGGGGCGTTCCCCCCTCCCTAAGAGGAAATTGTACTTGGGAATATCGAAATCCCAATAGAATTTTTACATTAGTTGCAGCAAAAAATGAAACTATATTTGAAAAGTCGCTTATATTTGCCCCCCCACCCTTGAAAACCACAACATGGGCGCTCTTGGGTCGAGGTCACTTATTATATAGCTTCTGTGCTCAAAAGGGACGCTGAAGTCCAAAACAACCACCAACATAATAGCAGAACAGAAAAGAAAGAAAAAAACATCGTTTTTCGGCTGACAATTGTTGTCTTTATTTGTTAATGTACTAAATTTTTTAAAAAATAGTTAACACGAAAATTGTTGAACATCAGGGTACTCATGTGATTAAAAAATAAAAAAGCATGCTCGAGATGTAACAGAAATATTTTTGTTTCTCGTGCAATTGATAATATTGTGCACGTCGTTGCTATTCTAGAGATAACAACTGAATGTTTTCTTACATAAAGAACAACTTAAACAAAGTTATCTTGCCATGAAACTCTACCTATGTCGCTTACAAAATAATCAGCCCATCTGTTTCTGCTTCCGTTTGCTGCGTTGCCTCCTTTTGGTGTGCTACAAGTATTGGGGATTTCCTCAAAACCTTCTGTCGTTAAATGCCACAATTATAAAAATGTTTCCTTTTTCTCACCTTAGAAATGGATTATTCGGAAAAACTAAATCCATTATTTTTTTATTTAAGAGTTTACGTTAAGAATTTCACATCTCCAATCTAAGCGAGTCCTATACTTTCTAAATACGTAACGGGAAATGTCACTACTATAGGAATGAAATGAAATCCTTGAGTTTTACGTCGCACGATTATACCGAGTAGGCTAAAGGAAATAATGATGATAAATGAATGAAATAGTGGAATGAATAAAGTCGGAGGAAACGGGAGAACCCCGAGAAAACTCACGCACACGGTGCTTCTCGCTCCACAAAGCCCACTTGACGCAAGCTGGGATCGAACCAGAGATGAACACACTATCACTGAGCCACCGGATCCCACTACTATAGAAATCCCCCATCTCCCCTTCAAGAGAAAATTTTCAAAGACGTTGAAACCTGTGCTCCATTATTTTTAATATGAGTTTACATGCCGAATTTTACATCTCTAACTGAAGCAAATCCTCACATTTGGTAATTTGTGAATAAATAAAGGGAAATATTACTATTATTGAAACGCCCCCTCTTGAGCGGGATATTCGGGAAGTCTAAAAAAATGTCTAATTTTTAATTTAAAGCCACCATGTCAAAAAATTGAAATTAGTCACGCAATTGTTAAACTACGCCAGTGGCCGCTAATAACGTCTGAAAATGTCTATTAATAAGTCTCCGAATGTTTAACTTTCTGTGCTCTCTTACAAACGATAATTAGTTAACATAATTAACTTACCTTAATGTAACAGCCAGAGCTCCTCCGTGGCTAAGCGGTTAGTGTACCCTCCTTTGGCGTGGGAGGCGCGGGTTCGATTCTCGCCGGGAGCTCATGTGGTTCGAATTTCACGTTAATCAGTAGGTCAACGTCTCATATAGCCCCGCTGCTGAACGACGTTAAACTCAAAATCAACTCATTAATGTAACAGCCAACATTTCAATTGGTGGTATCGCAAGTCTCATGAAAGTATCTTCTGCTTTAATTTTATCACTTATTTTCGATAAGAGTTCATCAAATGTAGTGATGCTCATGCGAAAATAATTAAAGGTCTTTTTTTCGTCATTGCGCAAATCAATAAACATGGAAGAAAATTCACCTTTAAGCAGTCGTGAGCTTACGTAAGGATGAACCCAGTATCGTCTCTGTTTCTTCCTTAGGATTTTACTGGCTAAGCATTCAAAGACAGTACGTTTTCTTTTTTCAATTTCCATCTTCAACTGCAGCTGAAAATAAAATGAGCTGTTTTCTATGTCTATGTGAAGTGGTTGGGCTGAGACGCCCGCACGAGTCTGCTGCGGGCCCGCAGCAGACTTTTCTGCACGTCTGAACTGGTTGATCTTTGACGCCCGCACGAGTCTGCTGCGAGTCTGTTGCGGGCCCGCAACAGACTTATCTGCACGTCTGAACCGAGCCTAACCCGAAAAGAGACTATAAGTGAGGTAGGTGCAAACACGGAAAATATTCCAGTGTTTCAACATAAGAACTGTTTTGTTTGTATTGCTCGCGTCGTCGAGGTCAGTGATCAGAGAATGTGAAAGCCATGACTAAAACAAAAAAAGAAAGTTTGCTACTCATCCCCCATCTTCCGAGAAGACCTATAGGATTACGACGCACAATTAACCTGTCAGTAATTTTTGACTTTCGCACTGTGGGGCGTATTGTATTTTCCGGTTGTTGGCTTGGATTATTTTATTTTTTGGTTCGTAATTCGAAAAAAAAAAAATCTCAGCACTCGCGGCTAATCAGGGTTTTACTGTATACGGATGTTACATGGAGGTACACTTAAATTTAGCCTTGAAATAAATGAGGAAGGTGAAAGTTAATTATGTAAAAATTCTTGGATAATTCAGTCATAAATATTTACAATGAAATCAAAATATTTTTGTTTACTTTTTCCATGTCCTTCATTTGTGTAGGTTCTTAACGATTAGCTTCTCTAAATCTTAGAAGGTTAATATTCTATTATGCTATGTTTTAAGACAGGAAGAAAGATGAATTACAATTTGGAAATCATTGCATTTTTACTCAGATTGTTTAGAGTTCATTTCTGTTAATGGATAATTTAATTCAATTCAGGAACTTCAAAATAGGCCTATTCCAAACGTTCATTCAATCTGATTTCTAGTTAATACATTTTTGAAAATTTGAGAGAGGTAACTAATAGCTTCACGTTAAATTTCGACCATTTCCTTTTCTAATGTTCTTGTTGCTTCATTCGTAGTGACATAAAATCATAATGTCGACATATAGGCTAATTTTCAAGGAATGAATGCAACATGAAACATTACTATTGTGAATCGGAAAAATGTTAATAGGAGGAGGACGGTTGTTGTAGATCGCTCACCTTTGGTGTAAGGGGTCTTTGGTTCGATCCCTGACTGTATGACTATGTAGTTCTCGTGGGGGTGGGTTTTCTTGGTTTTCCATTTATTCTTTTTCATTAATCACTATTCTTTAGCCTACAGGGCGCCGAGTTGGCTCAGTTGTAGTGCGCTCATCTCTGGTACGTAGCTCATGCCTTTTAGCTTTACCCTTGTTAAACACCATGTGCTTGTTTTCTCAGGCTTCTTCAGTTTCCTCCCACTTTCGATCATTTTCCTCCCCGAATTTGCACCATCAAAGTGAAATGATGAAACCTATCCCGGGCCTGAATTTCATCTAACAAGTAAGTTAAATTGGATAGAGCGATATATATATATATTACAAGTATACTAATATATATATATATATATATATATATATATATATATATATATATATATATATATATATATATATATATATATATATATATATATATATATATTACAAGTAAACTTATCAAAGGATGAACGTAGGCTTGCTTCAGAAGTGGTAGTTATGTGGCTACAATATCTAAGATGATTGAGTTATTTTGTGCAGCGTTTTCAGAACACATTCCACCTCGACGTATTCGTTTCTCGCTGGGAGCTCCTGTGATTTGCATCCAAAGAAGATCCAAATTAGTTGTAGATCCAAATTTCATATAGCCTCGCCGCTAAACGGAACTCTAAACTCGAATCAAATTCAGTCCAACTCGACGAAGAGGCTATTCGTGATTTAATTTCAAATGCATTTTATCATGTGTCAATAATTAGGCGTAGAAAACATGTTTGTGAGTCATTTTTCCGTACTACACCATTGTAAAACAAAAGCTCGATCAAAGTGTATCAGCCTTTTACTGCTGTTTGTCTACATACCGAAGTATATGAAACCACCACAGCGTGTTCACGTGCTTGAGATATCAAAACAATCCATTGGTTTTCCTGGAAGAAATTAAAACGGCCTTGAATATCTTAGTGCAGCTGTCTTTTGTGATAATGCTTGGACTTCGAGGCCGATTAAAATTATGCTAACAAACTGCAGAAATTTATTGGTTATTCTGTATCAAGAGTAATATGCTCAAGTAGGTGGTAATCTTTCAGATATGAGTTAGAGAACAATAACTTAAAAAAAAAAAAAAAAAGTTTTGACAACTTTTATGCAACCGACAAAAATTAAGAAAAAAAAAATAATAATCAAACTCACCTCTTACTACCTGGCAACAAATACGCTTAATACGTATGACGTTACGGCATCAGGCAGTTTCATCATACCTCCCTTTCTCAGTTAATTTTTGGTAGCTATCATAGCTCACTATAATAGTAATATTACTTTCCAAAGATTTTTACACAGGATAAAATACTTGAGCTAAAAATCCATCCACTTCCCTTGGGAGTGGTAAACTTAGAGTTAGGGCATGAGGGGAAGTTATTACTCAACCGTGCCATCTGAAGAATCTACCGATGTACAAAATTGTAAAATTGAGATATTTACACATTTCGGCTTCCGAGAAGCTTAATCATTTTTCCGTATCTCTGGCTGTTTCGTAGTATTCCGCTATGAAACGAATGTAATAAAACTGAGAAAGCTATTTTTCACTGTAGTAATCGCCATATTTAAAGATGTGGGCAACGTAAAGGAACGTAGTAACTCAAATCACTTGAAACTTGCATTATCTTTAATTTGGCACCAGAACAGTTTTTGTGTTATTACCATACAAGCATAAATGCATGTGGTCGCGTGGCTGCCATGTTGGAATAAAAGATGGCGGTCTTGTCGACGACACCATTCGTGCTTTAATTCTATCTTGCAATATGGTATCATGTTCTGGGGAAATTCAAGTCAGAGATTTAATGTTTTCAAAATTCAGAAGAAAGCCATAAGAATAATTTGTGATAAGAAGCCGAATTTTTCTTGTAGACATTTGTTTAAGGAGGTCAATATACTTCCTCTGGATAGTTTATATTTGTATCGTCTCTTTTTGTATTTGAAAGAACACTCATCGGCATTCGTAACAAACAAGGATGTACACCTTGTCTCAAAAAGGTTGAGCGCATTCTTTATTGGTGTTTTGAGGCAAAAATTTTCTAAGTCCAGCTTCGGGTATCTTCGGGAAAAAGTAAGCCAGGTTCGAACCTCCAAGCCAGCCTTTGCAATCGGGAAAAAGTTTGCAGATGTGTTTTTTTTTTCTTTTAAATATAATAAGACTTGTTACCAAGTGTTTAAAAAAGCAACATTGATTGAAATACTTAATGATACAATATTTCGAAACCTTGCACATGCTTGTTTGTCATTTAGCTCTCTATACGTAATGGAGCATTTAAATACGTTAAAGAATCTTTCCATATGTAAAAGAATGCTCAAAGTTAAGAAATAGAACATAATTATCGCCTGAGTACTAAAATAAAAGTCAAAGTAGAACAGAAACAGCGTTTGTCATGGATATGAATGTCATAATTATCTTGAGATCCGTTATACATCGCTAGAAGCTTAGTTCTAGAAGTCGTTGTGTTGACTCATTGGTAAGCTGTCGGACTTCAAATCATAAGGTTGTGAGTTCGAATCTAATCTGAGTCAATACTTTTTTTGAAATTATATTTTCCGCAATGCATGAAAAATTATATAAAATAATTATATTAAAATACATAAGTTGTTTATATATAACATAATAATTGCAGAACATAGTAATTATTATGTTTAAAATATAACATCTGAGATAATTTTCACAGTAGGTCGTTATTATATATGAGAATGTTAAATACAAGTTAGGAAAATCGTTTAATAGCAATAAATAAGTTATGTAGTGTATTTATTTGCAACTATTTGTCATACAGATTTAACTTCTCAATATTCTCATTACAGTATGTTATTTATATTCGTGAAATACAGTATATTCCTACGGATATAGAAAGTGTATAAACAGAGTATCCAAAGTCGTATCCTGCTTCAAGACACATAGCTTTTCCCGATCCCCTTAACGTCACGGGAAGAAACACAAATTCTCTTTAGAACGGAATGTTGTTACTTAGAGTCTCATTCGAATACGTTGAATATGCTTTTGTGTACTCATCTCTCTCTCTCTCTCTCTTTCTCTCTCTCTCTCTCTCTCTTTCGCTTTGTTTATGTGTGTGTGTGTGTGTTGCAGAATATCCCAAGTTGAATACAACATTTGCAAAGTATATGAGCATCATTGTCATCGAATACCAGAAATTGAAAGTCGTGTTTCTTCAGGTTAGGTTTGCGTGTTCATGTTAGCTCACTGGTAGAGTACGGACTTGCCACTGAAGAGGTCTTGAGTTCAAAGCCTACAGCTAATTATCATTCTTTTGTTAGTAGGATAGCACAGAAATCGGATACAAGGAGTGGTTTACTTCTAGAAATATTTTCAGAAGCGTTTAGGTAGCCCTGAAAAGGGCTGTTTTCGGGAGTTAAGGCGGGGTCATTAATATTGTGTCCAAGACCCTTCTGAATTTATTACACGCTCCATTCTTCTGGGCATGGAATCTATTACATGGGTGACAAATCCATCTCCTTCCCCTACCTCCAGCCATGCTTCGGAAACAAGATGCCACAGGTCATCCTGAGTTCTTGGTGGATCTGCCTCAGGCCAACTTTCTCTTAGAGTACGCTTCACTTCTGCTCACATATTTTCCATGAGATTGAGGTCTGCTCCACGAGGCGGCCAGTCGATTAAATCAATCTCAGGGTGCCCTGCGAACCATTCCTGAACCACACGGGAATTATGTATTGGCGACTGGTATTGCTGGAACTGAATTACACCATCAGGCTGAAACAGATGGCACCATGATATTACTGATAATGTCTAAGTACTGAGCATTGTCCAGATGTCCTTCAATTCTATGAAGCTGTCCTGCTCCGCGACTGGAAATCCAACCCCAACATAAAATAGATACATGGCCACTGCGATTGCAAGCAGCCACATATCCATGGTCATATCGGGTGCCTCTCGGACGATACACAAAACGGCGTCCCTCCTTTGATGTTGTGAATATGGATTCATCTGAGAAAACTACGTTTTCCCAATTGAGACCCACATTCGCCTGTGCAAACGCGAGACGGTAAATTTTGTGGTCGTCTGAGAGTTTTTCCTTCACGGCAGCAACATGGCCACGTAACCCAGCATGGCGAAGCCTTCGCAGAGCTGTATGCTTACTACAAGGAAAGAGAGAAGCTTCCCTTATCTGTCTAGACGTCCTTAGTGGGTCTAACCGGGCTTCGTTTACTAATCTCGCATCTTGGGCTTCGGTTGACACATGCGGACGACCAGGAGATCGTAAATTACCAGTCTGACCTGTAGCACCATATTTCCGAATCCATTGCCTTCCTGTAGAGGCCGGGACACCTACTCGCCTGCTAGCTGCAGTTGCAGAATAACCTTCCAACTCCCATAAAGTAATTACTGCTGTACGTCTATCCATAGTTACCAATGTTCTGAGCTGTGAGAAGAAAGTAATAGGTAAAAGCTAGTACCTGACGTGTGATTGGTTACTTGCACGACACGCCTATTGTGGGGAACAGCGTTGCCAGATCTAGCATAATGATGCTAGATCTAGCATAATTTGCATGTCTCTAGCACCTAGCATCTTGCTTTTAGCATCCTGCCCAAATCTAGCACAATTTCAGCAAGTTATCAAAAAGCCGTAAAACCTGGAGAAGTTGGTCGTGGGAAGAAAAAGAACGGCAGAAATGTATCCTCTTCCATTGATTCATACACTCGGTAAACCATACAATCAGTCTTATTTTCCTAAGTAAGTTCGGAACGGCTTTGGGCTTTTTTTTTTTTTTTTTTTTGTGGCTCCACCCAGGGTTTTCTAATCCTTTAACTCCGAGGCATGGGCGGAGCTATGGGGGCCATTCTCCCCCCAACTTTTTGACAACTTCACCATCTTTACTTCTGACTTCATGATCACATTTATTCCTGAAATGACAGCTCCGAGACCGACCAAAAATCTTCCCCCTCCCCCAGCAGACGATTCCCAACTCCGCTTATGCTGCGAAGTAATTTTCTTTCAAAATATGTAAACAAAAACTTTGCATTCATTTATACGATATATACGCCATTGAGTTTGGCAACGACTGCAGTAATTTAGTTGAGTTAAAATTTTGGTGCGTGAAGTATTGAGTTCTATCCATGCATTCTTGCTCTCTGTGTATTTTAAGTTACGTTATCGTATCTCAACTTTGTTTTTTTTTTTTTTTTAACTCCTGAATTAGTAATTATGAGGATCTAGCATAATTTGACCGAATCTAGCATAAGTTCGATCAGGTTTTGGAATAATTCCGAGCTGTGAGTCTGGCAACGCTGGTGGCGAACGACTTGGTCAACGACTCGCGAAAGAAATCTGAAAATGGTGCGCCGTAATAATAATAACAAAAACAGTTTTTATAAAGGAATATTAATACATACGAAAAGCTGTTTAAAGAATGAATTGTTATACTGACTTTACACGTATAAAAACATATACCATATACCAAACAGATTGAGCGATATGATTATAGCTGTTTTGAGACGAACACTTTCGAAGTCCAACTTCGGGTGTCTTCGGAAAACATTAAACTAAAGCTGCTGGTTCGAACCTCCAAAGCCAACCTTAGTAATCGGGAAAAGATGTACAGATATGTTTTTCCTTCTGTTAAATATAATAAGACATGTTGAAATGGTATTAAGTGTAGAAAAAAGTAACATTGATTGAAATAATTAATGATACAATATTTCGAGACTATGTATTCACAGAACGTCGGTGTGTTATGTGTGAATATTGAATACAAATTTAAAAAATCGTGTAATAGCAATAAATAAGTTATGTAATATATTTATTTGCAGCTACTTTCATCGCAGATAACTTCTCAATATTCGCATTACAGCATTTAGGTAGAGCATATCGAAAATCGGATCGTGGTTCAAGACAAAAAACTAGCTAGCCCCAAACTGTCACGTAAGAAATTCGCGAATCGCAAAAGTAAAGTGAAGAGATTGAGAGCGGCAATTCCTTAATCGCTCTCTCTCACCTCTCTTATCTGCATTTATACATATAAAAGTGTATGTATGTATGTTCCATCATAACTCATGTATGCCTAGAGCAGGGTTTCTCAACCTGGGAGTCGCGGCCCCTAGGGGATCGCGGAGATAGGCGGAAGAGACAAATATAGTTAGAATCTAATACCAGAAATTATTTTTAAATATTATTTTTAATTTTGTTCTGATAGGCATACTTTTATTTTTTATACACACTGTAAAGAACAATAAAAAATAAGACTACTGAACATTTTCAAAGGGTGTAGAATTCGTGTTACTATTCGGTTCAAAGTCTCTTGTCGTCGCGAATTCTGTCGAGAAATTTGAAGCTTAAAATATACAAAACGATAATCATGCCTGTTGTTCTGTATGGTTGCGAAACATGGTCGCTTACTCTGAGGGAAGAACATAGACTGAAAGTATTTGAGAACAAGATCCTTAGACGAATATTCGGACCAAAGAGGAACGGGAATGGGGAATGGCGGAAACTTCATAACGAGGAACTACATAATTTATACGGTTACCCAACATTGTTAGGGTCGTCAAGTCTAGGAGGCTTAGGTGGGCAGGTCAGGTAGCTAGAATGGAAGAAAGTAGAAACGCTTTGAAAGTCTTGACTGGAAGACCAAACGGAAAACGACCATTAGGAAGACCTAGGGGCAGATGGGAGGACAATATTAAGATGGATCTCGCTGAGATAAGAATACAAAGTAGAAACTGGATCCAATTGGCTAAGGATAGAAGTCAGTGTAGAGCTTTTGTGAACGCGGCATTGAACCTCCGGGTTCCATAGGCCATAGAGTTAGTTAGTTGGTAGAGTTGTTTAAAAATGAATTTAAATCAAAGAGGTATGATATAAAACTAATGAGAACTGTATATAGAAATACTAGAAAAATACACATGAAACAAAACCTGCACATTGAAATACAATTAAAATTAAAACCTAATGAGATACCTAAGCATGGTGTAATTTAGTGCAGCAATGCCCGGTTCAATCTTCATGACGAATATTATCAAGCCGTTTTCAACTGATAAGCGATTTCTTATCTTTGTTTTAATGTTTACCATAAAAAAAAAAACACTTTCGCACAAGTACGATATAGCAAATGGAATTATTACTTTTAAAGCAGCAATCACCAGACCAGGATATTCTTCTCTCCTCATCAGGCAGAACTTGTCCAAGTCTTCGTTACAGAAAACCAGTTGCAAAGACTTGTCGCATGATCATTCTATTATTTGGTCAAGAAGTTGTGGGCTTAGATCGGATACGTTAATGGCCTCTTCAATGAAGGAGTTTAACATCCATCTTGAACCAGCACCTTCGTCGTTGGGAATATAGATATTACAGTTACTGTATCCACTGTCAGTGCCGGGCGCCGAAGAGGGGCCACACATTTCGGAGGAAGTGTGTTACTCAAGTTAGGAAAGTGCATGTGCACATGTGTAAAATAGAAGGAAAAACGTAATAAAATGTGCTCAAAATTAAGGAAAGGTAGGGTTTATTTTGAAAATGTTATTGAGCTTCGTGCCAACCATGGTGGCGCTTCGTAGCTAGTCTGTCGACGTCACTCATATATACGGTGACATCGTACTATACTCTCGCCCCGGGCAATGATTTTCCATGGCACTGTTCACTATAAACAAAAAAAAAATGGATTCTACTATTATAGAAATAGGTATGTTAAAAATCCCACACAAGCTTATTATAAAACAAATTATAAAAGGGTCGCTGGCAAGAGCGTGTGATAAAAGGGGATCGTGATAGGAATTAGATTGAGAACCACTGGCCTAGAGTAATTTTAACCACATTTCTTATAGTTTCAAAAAGAGTGCTGTCGGGTTACCTATGGTGAATGGGAGGGGATACATATAAAAGATTGCTAGAAAATGATTGATATTAGATTCATAGTTTTCGGGGTCGCTTAGATAAATAGTGAGACTTTCAATTTCGCTTAAGGTTCCTGTGAACTCCCCCTTGTCCGAGCACTTCGCCTTTTCGCCACCAGATGCTCACTTTTTCATTTAGCAATCACTGCTGGTACCTCTACTGGGAAGAACTGAAAGATCGTACCGCTCAGTTTGAATGTGTCCAGGATATCCACACTTGAAGTGGGCGGGGAGAGGAATCCAACAGTTTTTTTTTTTCGTGCACCTGCAGTCAGTCAGAGTCTATTTATACAAGCCGTGTTGTTCAGCCGCAGGGCAAAACCTCAACCATTGATGAGTAACATAAATCTTTTCTTTTTGCAGGTAGGAATAGAGTTTTGTACGAAAAACGGGAATTAGGTTGCAGAGAACGTCATTCACATCGCCTTGACAAATTATCTTTCGTACGTTTATCACATGAAACTCTTTTCTTTTTTTGATTATTACCAGAATATGAGATAAAAAGAACCTAAATGGTTCTTTGTATACAGAAAACAGACAAACAATACTAATATTTTCTTACATATCAGTATTATATGATTTTTTTTCTGAAGTGTATGATGCATGAAAAATGGACAAAATGAATTTTGACTTTTCTATTTGTCTCTATCCTTCTGAGTAGAGAGAATGATGTGTCGCAACTAAAGGGCCTGCAGGGCCCGCAACATTGAGAGGCCCAGAACAGAAAGTGGCCCATTTCAGTTTCGAAGTTAAACTTTATAATGTTAAGATGTTAAAAATTATGTGATGTTCCAACTATATCTCATTTTTACCTATGAAGACGGTAACACCTGAGCGATTATTTAGTAAATTAAATGCCAACAAAACTTTTACTGACCAGCGAAAACATTATGACCACTCGCTACTTTTTGAACGAAATCATCGGGCTGAGATAAGAGCTACAAGGCATAACACAACCGCGTGCCAAACACGACAAGAATCTCACTCGATTAGTCAGTGTGATGCTTGTGCCTTGAATGGGGAAGGACGACGATATATCAGGGTGACTAAGTGGCTGGGAGCTTCATTTCGGAAACAACGCGACTTGTCGAGTTTTCGCGATCTGCCGTGCTTATGTATTTCAAAGATGGGAAAAGAACAGTGAAACCAGCATCGAACCAAACAACAAAAAGTGGGACGACCACACCTCATTAAAAATGTCGGATGTCGTAGACTCTCGAATTTGGTATAGCAAAATAGACGAAAACTATAGCACAATATAATAATAATAATAATAATAATAATAATAATAATAATAATAATAATAATAATAATAATAATAATAATAATAATAATAATAATAATAATAATGTGCATTTTTTTGCATATGAGCAAGTTGTGACTCACTAGAAAGAACATAGAAAGTCAAAACTGTTCTCTGTAAATTTTACGTGACTCATGAATGTGGAAAGAGGGGGTCCGCTTAACATTTTTGCGGGGAGGCCCATTCGTCCTTACTTACGCTACTGAGAGAATGTAAGGTAAAATAATAACACCAATACATATATATATATATATATATATATATATATATATATATATATATATATATATATATATATATATATATAGATAGATAGATAGATAGATAGATAGATAGATAGATAGATAAATAGATAGATAGATAGATAGATAGATAATCCTGGCGCAACAGTCCCTTGTGATCTGAGCCTGCAGCGGGCTTATGTTAGTAGTAAGCACAACCACACCCAACGTCGCCGGCTGTCTAGATTGAAGTCAGCTATCTTTTAGTTTCCCAACTTTTCTCTCGATATTTGGTCAACACAGAAATGTTTGAGTGCCACACCGGGAATTAATCCCTGGACGATGCACACCGTATCACTTTCGCTAATCATTTGGTAAAATTCAGGTTAGGGTGGTACTGAATTAATTTTGGAATATGCCATTTCTCATAAGGTAAAGTTCAAAAGTATTGTGACATAATTAAAAAGCTCATTATCAACCACGTATTCTTGCCTCTAATATCTCTAAAAGTTTTCGAGTTATGTGTCAAAAATGGTTGAAACACTTGAAGTTAGTTTAGTAACTTGAAGAAGATAGTGAACTTATACATACATGATTAGAATTGCTCCAATTTTTATTTTTATTCTTCTTTCTCGTAAAGAAATACAAAATCATAATTTCAACCATTTTGGTACATTTTTCATAATTTGAAGCGCGAACAGCCGGTTTCTTTCCTTACGTTTTGAACTTGGGATTTATATTCTCCTTGTTACTTATCGTGAAAGTCATATAATAACATGGGTCACAAAGTTAGAATATCTTATGCGACAGAGGTAATGACAATTTTTGTCATTTCATCTCTCAAGATCTGTTAAATTTGACATTTATTGAATGATATCGGTTTTATAATACGAATAAATTTTTCGCAATAAGGTGCGTATAGTGGTCGTAAGAAATGACAAAAGCTACCACTGACCTTTATAGTTTGACTCATGCTTTTTCGATCATGGTATTCCTCTTAAATTTTGCAAAGGACAGTATCATTTTAATTATCTTAACCTAATTTCCTAAAGCATCTCATTCGTACGCTAAAAGAAAGATTTCTATTTTTTATGTATAAGAATTCAGGGGATGCAAATTTATTCAAAATTCCTTTACAACTAAAGCCGCCTAAACAGATATTCCTTCGAGATTTCTGTATTTTGAAAACAATTCACGATTTCAGTTCTTTGTATTTACTTGTTTCCATGTTTATTTATATCAATACTGTATGATCAGTTCCCAGAATTATTTTAGTTCCCCGGTAAATCCATTTATAACAAGCTCCAAATACTGCTACAATTTTAATGTGGTTTCAGGAGAATCTGCATATCTCATCCTTTTGTTACTCTCTATACATTCATCTACTACGTAAACAAACATCAGTGAAAGAAAGAGGCTGAGAGCTAACATGTGCTCCGTGAGGAACGTTGTCATACCTTGCACTGATATATCTAGAGAGTCTAGTGTTGCCACGAGACGAAACGAGACAAGACGAGACTTCTGGCTGTGTCGTCTCGTCTAGAAAAGATGTGTCCGCCTCGTCTCGTATCGAATGGTTCTGTCTCGTCTCGTGGCAACACCAGAAAGGCTGAGGCCCACAAAAGAGCTGTTAAATCAAGTGGTTAAAATTGTAACTTTTAACCTAGTTTGGTTAACAGAGCACAAACACAAAACACGACTGCAATCCTCCAGCAACGACTGCTTAGTTTCGACTGAACCCGTAATTACTTCGATAGGAACATTTGTCAATACCGTCAGTACAGACGAAAGGCAAGATTTCCCCATTTATTCTGATATCCTTTTTTCAGAACCCCTGGCGCCACTTCAACAAATAAGGAGGCCTATGTAACTTTAACATTTAAAAAATGGTTTATCTTCGAATAACAGCATAAAAGGATAAAAAAGATAAATTTAAATTTTATTGTCAAATCAGAATCTTTTTTGAAACTCAGTGTCGAGAAAGGCTGACACGTTTCTGTCTTGGTTCGGAACGAGAAAGACCATGAAACAATAGTTAGTTACTGATAAAATTGCCACTTCTACGCATACTTGTACTTCTATTAAAGGATTTTTATACGTAGATATCTCCACCAGCCCCCGGAATAAAATCTTCTGAAACACTGATCTCAATGAACGCTTTACATTGTATTTGAATCTGGAGCACTCTCACAAAATAATTAAACTTGAATCGATTGAAAAATGGAAGTGAAAGCTGTTTGTAAGAATCATTTTTAAAAAGTGCTTTAGGTATCCCCTGTTCTTTGTAGGGTTTGAAACGTTGAATCATTTGGATCATTTGAAATAATAAAAGATGGTATACATTTCGAAGGCAAATAATTTATTCCGAGTTAATAAATTTTTAAGCAAATTCAGAAACTGTGTTTGTATTTTTCGAGACACGAGACAAGACGTTTTACGAAACGTTTCGTATTGTATCGTGTCTCGCTTCAAAGAGTCCTGTCTCGTCTCGTTGCAACACTAAGAGAGTCTTACGCATTATCTTTCCAAGAAAATGAGCTAGAAACTTGAAAAGCACATTCAGTCAATTGTTATCATAGAACATACTATGGGCATAGCCGCTGATGTGTAGAAGGTGACACAGGCGGAATTTGTTTTTGGCGAGTTGGAGCCGTGGGGCTCTATTATTTGGATTGGAAACATTGGTTCAAAAATATTTTACATTTAGCATACATACATATACACATATCATACGCACACACACACACATACGTACATGTGTGTTACATATACTTTAATTAATGTGTGGATCTAAGGACAAGGTCCGGTTCGCCCACCCAAAAACCGCCTCTGGGAGGTGGATTGGAAGCGCACCCCTGAAACATAGAATTATGCTAATCGTAATCTTCTGAGATAGACTACCCCCGAGGAATAAGTAAATAAATAAAAATAGTTTATTAATGTTTATCTTCCGTATACGATTAATTGAAAAATTTTAGTGTCTCAACAATGAGAGCCATATACAGGTGATTCTGCGTTCCTGGCGGAACTTCCCTAGTTGCGGACAAAATTTCATACTATAAACTCTTTTCGGCTCTCTCCCTCACGGTAGTTTTTTTTTTTTAAATCGATTATCTACTCCCTTGGAGTAACTGTTGCTCTGTATTTTCACGGGCTTGCAACCGTCAGAATGAATATCTTGGCTGCCTTCCCAGCTACCCAATCAGCATGCAATAGATACATGCAATAACAATCAAATCCCACACAAACTACTCTACCCATCAAATATTTTAACATGGAAAGTTCTTTTACGCAACGTATTTCGTTTGTTTAAAATGGAATAGACCTAAATACATCTTTTTTTTAATGTTCTTCTGGAGATTCGATAGCGAGACCGCTCACATCAAAAAATGAGAGAATTAGTGCTCTGACAATCTGGTAGAAATACAACATGCCATATGTACATTACTGTGATTACATTGCTATTTATTCAATGATTATTTTGCTTAGAGTTTTCTTACTCTCCAGGGTACTCTTCAAGGATATACAATTACTCTTCACTTATGTCGCGAAAAAATATTCAGCTTGCAAATTTATTTCGAGAACTTCTCATTCCCTAATACATGTTTATACTCTCAATTTGTGCGTACAACCGACAAACTTACACACAATCTCAACAGAGTTCAAATGTGAGGTGTCTGCTGTGAAACAAAGGTCAGTTATATGGGAGGGGATTTTAGAGTGCAGCTCTAGGAACACTGTGGGCTTTTAGAGTGTAATTCTAGGAACGCTGTAGGGGGCCATCCCGCTCCACCTGAGACAAAAAAAAAAAAAAAAAAAAAAGAATGAAAAGAAATCTGGTGGTTACAAAGCAGGCACAACAAAGTTCTGAATGAAATATGTTAATTTTTTTGCACTATTCCATTTTCCGAACAATAACATTTACCGATGACTTGTTAGCCCCTCCACCACAGCCACCATGAAAACAAATTCAATCGGAATTTGGCCAGCTCGTTTGATCACGAATAATTATCGTTTGATCCCAAGCATAATGACGTATTACACACAATTTGCCTAGGGCTTGTTAGCCCTTGATAATCGGCATGTACCATTCCATAGACATTTCAATCGTAAATAGGTAAGCAAAGTTTCGTTAGTTTCTGGTAGAAAGTGTGACAGATAAAGTTGATTGTTTATTTAACAATGGTGGCCTCTAACAATGAAACTAACAACAACAACTGAAATCGACAAGTACCATTTCATAGATAACTCAGTGGTAATCCGATGGGTGTGCCAAGTTTGGTCAGTTTCTGGTACAAAATATAGCAAAGTTGATTCTTTGTTTACCGACGGTGGCCTTCAACAATGAAACTAACAACAATATGTGGAATCAACACGTACTATTTCCTAGATATTTCAATCTTAAATGTGTGTGCAAAGTTTGGTTAGTTTGTGGTAGAAAGTATGTAAGATAAAGTTGATTGTTTATTTAACAATTTAGAAATCCAAAGATTGTTTATTTAACAATGGTGATCTTCAACAATGAAACAAAAACAATATGTAAAATCGACACATACCATTCCATAGATATTTCAATCTTAAATGGGTATGCAAAGTTTGGCCAGTTTCTGCTAAAAAGTATGGCTGATAAAGATGATTGTTTATTTAATAATGGTTTCCTCTAACAAGAAAACTAACAACAATATGTGAAATCGACACGTACCATTCCATAGACATCTTAATCGCAAATGAGTGTGCCAAGTTTGGTTAGTTTGTGGT